>NW_009934968.1:74648-91177 GCF_000696875.1 Nestor notabilis
GTACAGAGGGCTTTTTAGTGATTATTCTCTATCCTGAGTATGCTGGATCATACATTGTATCCAAATGCAATTTATGTGCGTTAGAAACATGTAATTTTTTTCCCTCCCTGAAATCAAATAATACCAATAGCAGGATTACATTTATTAAGCTGCACTTAATGAGATTTGGAAGTGCTTGATGTAAAACTGTGGCATTATGTATATTTTACTTAATTTGAAAGATACGTAAGAAAAAAGGGCAAGACTGTTTACTGAGCAAAACCAAAGCCAACCCTTTTACCCCTAGAGTGAGGACACCAACTCAGAAAGAAAAGCAATGATTCAGTCACCTAGAGTGTAAAACACCACTGTAAACTATCATGGACACAAAGAAGCCTAAACTGCAGAAATCTTGTCTTCTTGAAACCCAGAGTTTCACAAGAGCAAGTACTAAAGATTGCCCTGCAAGAACTTATTGGGCTTATATGAGTGTGTAAGAGAAGCTGTATGCATGTGTACTTGCCATGCAGCATGCGTAGCATTTTGTTTCTTCGGTCCTCTTCAATTATTCTATTCCTAGTCTAGCCTAGCCTATTTTGCCAAGTGGTACACATTAATAAGAAAGAATCTCTGGAAGCAGCTGGTCAGTTATGCTGGAGACCGAACATCCACACCAAGCACTTTTATTTTTACTTATTTTCTTGAGGTTTTTTAGTTTTGTATGAGCCCTAATAAGGTTTCATGGGCTGAATGATGTATACTAGCGATGATTCCAGAGTGCATCTTCTGGCTCCTTTTCATCTGGAAGGTTTCCAAATCATGTGCTTTGAAACCATTTCACAGAGAAAAACAAAGTACAGGAAATAGAGATGATCATGCCATTTTTTTCAAAAGCACCCTTGAACCAAGCTAGAGAAACTATAGGTACATCCTTTGTGATTTGGCCTCTTTAGAAAAACAGAGTGCTTTTGGTTTTACTGTCTTTCCCCTGCCCCATTATGAATAGATTGGAGAGCTTTGGTTGTAAGAAGATTAATACAAAAATAAACCCCTCTCACCCCAAATTGTGACAAAATGCTTATTTCTTTGAGACAGGGAAATAGAATATATGGTTTTAATACATGCTCATTTTCTATTCCCCTCATCATGATATTCATCAAGATAATGAGGTCAAGGTGAAATAAAAGTAAGTGCACTTTTTAATAGGTGTGCATTTTTCCCCAATTTTACCTATTCTTGATATTTTTTTCCTCATTTTCTCTGTTCTGTCAGGGACCCTTATAAGAAACTAGTATAATTTTACTATAATATGCTCTTCCTAAGAGAGATGCAATTTTGTATGCATATGAGCCCCTAAATTTTCTTTTTAAATCCCCCTCTTTTGTTGTAAATCTACCTTATTTAGTTGAAATCAATAATGCTTCACAGGGAGGTGTGCATGCTGGAATATTACCTTTACATGCTACTTAATTGAATATGATAATGAGGTCATGATGACAAAGTCAAAGCAGAAGATAAAAACAAGTAATCAGACTTTTTTAACAAGCAAACTCTAACTAAATAGAGGCTGCAGGGGGTGCCTGCAAATGTAGTTTGCTTCTTGTGAGTTGAGTTTGAGTGTAAGTAAGTCCCATGGACCGTATCGTAGGGGATAGTGCTGTCTCTATTTCCACTTTTCTGTAATAAAAGTAGTACACTTGGCTACAGAAAGATTCCTTCTGATGGATGGGTATCCAGCATCTTTCAATTCTAGTATAGAGTGCAGGCTTTGATTCTGTGAGCTAAAACTGAGATCCTACCTTGCGAAGGGTTAGAGAGTATGTACCACCCAAACCTTAGTACTGAGAAGCAGGTCTGCCAGGCCTTATACTCCTGCTGGACCTTATACTTACAAACAGAATAGAACAGGATGGGGGTAGCCTTTGTTGCAGTGACCATGAGATGTTGGAGTTCAGGATCTTTATAGGAGAGAACAGATAAAAAAGCTGTATCACAACACTCGATGTTGAGAGAACAGACTGGCCTGTTCAGTATTATTTAACCTCTTTATTAGTGATCTGGATGATGGGATTAAAATGCACCCTGTCATATGAGGAGAGGCTGGCTGTGAGAGAGCTTGGGACTGTCTTGGCTGGAGCAAAGGTGGCTCAAGGGGGTTTTAACAAAGTGTATGAGTAGCTGATAGGAGGGAGTAAAGAAGACAGCCTGAAGTGTCATGGTAAATGGTCAAGAGGCAATGAGCACAAACTGAAATACAGGACATTCTGTTTAATTAAAAGAAAAAGCTTTTTTTAGTGTGAGGAAGATAGAATACTGGAGCAGGTTACCCAGGTACCTTGTGAAGTCTCCATCTCCTCTGGCTGACCCTCCTCGGAACAGGATGTTGGTCTAAGCAGTCTCCAGATATGCCTCCTAACATTGACTGTTCATGATCGTTGTGTGGTGTGAAGCTGAACATGCAGAAGGATCCTGGCACTGCAAATGACCTGTTTTCCTCCACCTAAACCTAGGAGTTTGGGTTATTGTTGAACCTCTACCCAAGGACAGTCTAGTTAGCAGTCATATAACCTAGCCCTAGCACTCTTGAAATGCTCACAAGATATATGCAAGATTTGCAAGACCTGTAGGTTGAAAATTCCTTATATAGTGGTGTAACTGATGCCTTTTTATTAAAGTAGATCCTTGTGTGTTTTGTACCATAGAGCCAGTATTACTCTTTTGAACTATTTTATGTCTTGGGACCTTTGGAACTACAGAATTCTTCCCAGACGGAGAAGTCCTACAAACAGATGAGCACAAGGATAAATTTTATTTCTCCTTCTAACTTCCACACTCCTTTTGTATCTCATGCTGTGTAAGCCCTATTCTCCTAGCCGTCTTATCAGTGTGTTTAAGATGATAAAGTACATGTCCTGCTTCCTGGCTCAATTTTCTCCTTCACTCACTTTTGTACACTACTCTTCTTTTATTCTGTTTTACTTCTAACATCCGGTCCAGGATTACTTGCTTTAAACTGCTATCTCTTTGTTATTGAAACACTTTGGGATGAAGGGTACCACCATCACAGAGAACATTCTTATGCCCATGGACTGCCTGGAACAGGCACACAGAACTGCTATTGCGTTGCTCTCATTTCTTCTTGCACTTCAGCTTTTCAGTGAAAATACAAACTGTACATTTTGTGTTTTAGGCGGTTTCAGTTGTACAGTTTCATAAATGAAAGACCTGGTGGTGAAGCTTTAAATCTAACAAAGCCCTTAATCAGACTATATATCTGACATTTTATTCCCTCTTCATATAGGCTATGTAAAAAAAATAAGTTCATATTTTATTCTATTCTATACCTTACACTGTTCTTTGGTAAATTCGAGCTTTATAGATGGCTCTTTCTGCATATATTTATAAATACTATTTAACAGGCTACATACAGTGAATGAAATGGATGTCTCTCTTACCCCCACGGAATTTGTATGGGATAAAAGGAGTAACAATATTAGGAAGTCAGTTTTTCTTTAGCAAATAACCTCAATAGAATTTTGTGGTTACCAGTGACCCTTAAAAAGTGCTGGTTTTGAAATGAGAAAAATTACTCCATAGCAATAGTGTGACATGACCCAGTCAGCTTGATGTGGTACGTCAAAATCTGCCATCAGGAGAAATATTTGAGAGAACTAGAGATCACAGAAGAAAAAAAGCAGTTGCCTTTTCCCCCCCCCCTTGTAGTTCTATGAGAATAAGCGATTAAAACATGAAAGGACTTGCTATATTGACTTCCAATATCCAAGCATTTTTTAAACTCTCACGTGAACACTTTTAATTTCATTGAGGATAGCCAAATTACAGTCAAGTATATTGAGAATATTTTTGCCATGTCTTACAAACATTAATTTGGTCAATAAAGCATGAGACAATGTGCAGTCAGAAATAGAGCAGGCAGAAATTTTTACAGTTAGAAACTACTTTTCCACAAAAAATATTTACAATGAGTTTTCAGACCATTTTCAGTGAAGAATTTCTGGATGTTTTTCCTGTCTTTTACACAGTGGAGTCAAATTAACAATATACACCAATAAGTCATTAATACTGAGTTATATTCCATAATATTTTATCTGAAAACCAATCTGTCAGCATGCATTAGACCTAAGATGTGAAATTTTTGACTCCCAGAATGGATAAGAGGGGTTTATGCAGAATGGAGAAAACTAGGGAAGGATAGAGTATGTGTATGAGTGTATGACCGATGGATGGATGAGATTAATGTCTTGAGAAATGAATGTGGAAAGCAGATCAGTAAGCGAGGGAGAAAGAATGAGAACAACAGTTGAATGTGGTGCTGAAGAAGAGTGGATAATGAGAAAGCAGAATGTCACTGTATTGAAACCACTGTTTTTGTCTGGAGTTTGATTCTGTGGTCTGAAGCTGATGTAGAATACTTTCAATCCCAAAAACTGTGAATATCATTACAACTAATACTGTAATTAAAATAATGTAGTAGCCGCTTGTAGCACTTCACTGATATTGCTTAGCTCTGAGGAGTGGTCTGTCTTTAGAATTATGGTATTAAGCATTTGCAATCACCTATCTGATGCAAGCTTAAATGAATAAATGTATAAACACCACCCCACCCCCCAAGCTTAGGAAGAATTTAATTACGATTTCTTCAGAGGTTTCTTTATGGCTGAAAAAGACTGAAGTGTTCTTTTGGGCCAGATCCATTCCCTTTCTTCATGGTTGAGGAGCATTAGTACCTGGGGAAAAAAGAAAGGGAAGAAAAAAGAAAGAAAACACAACAGCGGTGAAACAAACCCAACTACCACAAACCAGAAAGACTACAATAACCTTACAAAGCCAATCCTGTTCATAACTCTGGTGGTCAGAGGCAGCATGCTTCACTGGGAGCAGAATCTCATGTTAGATGTAATAGTTTTTCCAACTCTTCTTGTCTGACTTCTCTATACAGCTAGAAATCTTCCTCTTACCCCATGTATTAATCAGAAGGAATTGATTTCTCCGTGGTCTTTTTCTGCTTTGGCCATCCTGCTAAATAGCTGGTGGCCAGTTGGTGGGACACATGCTCAATCTGGGCTCCTCTCAGTTCATCTAGGAGGTAACTGTCAATCTGTATTCAGGTCAAAACAGTTTTCTCTGTTGTCTGTCCATTTAAAGAAGCAATTGAGGTGAGTCAGCCATGGCCAGCTGTCAGTCACCCACCTATGACTGTTATCACTCCCCCTCCTCAATGAGACGGGGAGGGAAGATAGAATGAAAAAGCTTAAGGGTCAAGATAGACATGGGAAGTTCACTTAGCAGTTGTCATTATGGGCAAAACAGACTCTACCTGGTGAAAATGGATTTAATTTATTGTCAGTTAAAATATAATTGGATTGTGAGACAAAAAGACAAAACCTAAAGCGTCTTGCCACCACCCCACTCGCTTCTTCCCAGCCTCAATTTCACTACATTCTCATCTCCTCTTCCTCCTGCCCAAGCAGCACAGGGGAGTGGGGAATATGGGCTGTGGTCAGCCCGTCCTGTAACAGCTCCTCTGTGCTGCTCCTTCCTGCTCAATGCTTTTCCCCTGCTCTGGTGAGGGTCTTCCCAACACACTGCAGTCCTTCAGGATAAACCTGCTCCTGTGTGGGCTCTCCATGGACTGCGGCTTTCTTCAGGGCATGTCTGTGGTCCTCCTTCGGCTGCAGGGGGATGACCTGTGTCACCATGGTCTTCCCCATGGGCCAAAGGGGAATCGCTGCTCAGATACCTGGATCACCCCTTCTTCCTTTTCTCCCTCCAGGGCTCACAGGGCTGTTTTTCACCTGGTTCTCCTCACCCCCCCACATCCGGGCAAGTTTTTCCCTCCCTCCCCTAAGCTTTCCCCAAGTGCTACCAGCAGCATCATGGATGCAGGGCTCAGCCGTGCTCTGCAGTGGGTTGGTCAAAGCTAAAATGAAGGTCTTCATGAGGTTCAGATAGTAACACACACGTTATGACTGCAAGAAAAGGATCCTAGTAAGAGTGTTATAACTCTTAAATATGCTTTATTTTATGCAGTAGGGGCATTGTATGAATTGCTTTAAAAAGCTTGCCAGGACTTTGTAGAGGTAGGAGTATAAACTGTTATTTCCCTCGCAAGAGTCAGGGAATGATTTGTCTGCTTTGCAAACATGAAGCACATTCAGAATAAATAGACATGGAAATAAACATGAAATTCTAACTTAAAGGAAACAAAAAGCAGCACAGCCCAAGCCACTTCATTGCTGAATGGTTTTCAATGAGTATCCCAGCCTTGTGTCTTTCAGTAAAGAGTCTTTTAAACTTGCCTAAAAATATGTTATGTCATTTTTGCTGTAGCAACCTGCCCAAGTCACTAAAGTCCATCGATTCAAGGAAGTTATATATTTTCTGAGGGCAAAATAAAGCAAATCTAGGTGAACAAGGATGATATACTACTTTGGAGGATATTTTTAATGTTTTCTTTTACTCAATCTCCTTAACCTATCAGGAGGCAGAGCTGCTGATAACTGCTCACCTAAAAAGTACATATGATTTTTTTTTTTATGTGATATATATTTATGTCTGAAAGAGGAGTAGTGAAGGATGTTAGGAGTAATATAGAGACTAGGCGCCCACTTCTCATAAGTCACACTGCAGAAATCTTTGTGTATCAGTTAATAGTGGACTTTCATCAGCGTGCAGGGATTTGTTACTAGCCGCATACTGATTACACTTCCTTTTTTCCCTTTGAGTGGCAGCTGCCTCTAGGACTCTAGATCTGAACTCTTTATCTAATATCATTGTCTCTTTTTCTGAACCCTGATCTCATTCTATCACTCTACCCAAGTCTGAAGATTAAATATGATTTAATTTTTAAAAGGTTTATAGTTCTTTGTAGGGGAGAAGTATGACTAAACCTTCACTATCTCATCTAATCTTGTTATGCACGCATCACTGGTATATCAGATACTTTCTCAGGAGGCCATAGGGAAGACAGATACAGCCAGATACTTGGGACAAGGGGACAGACAGAGATAAGTGCTCACTACCTGAGATGGTGTATATTAGGAATGTAGGTGGGTAGGAGTTACTGAGGTCAACAGCAAGTATAATTCACTGTTGCACAGATGGCCTGCATTTGTCTGTTCTCTACTTCCGCATTCAAAGTTGAGCTGTAAGTGGGGCATAAGCATGAGTCTGTAAAAAGCTATCATTTGAAATGTTTTGAATATTGAATTTCAGGATGCTTGGGACTCTGAGAATGCAAATGTATGACAGATACTCTGGCACCGTATTTTATCATGTTTTGTATTTCACAGATGCTATTTTATTTTTCTGTGTTCTCATAACCAGTCCTCTTAAAATAAGAGGATTTTTTTTTTCATGTGGTAGAAAGAAAAGAATATATTTATAAATAAAAAGGAAGCAAACAATTTGTAAGACATTTGTCAAAAGATATTGCTAGGTATTTTACTTAGCTTTTTCATATTTTCTTTTGGAGTAAGCTAAGCTTCAACAACAGTTATGTGGGACATGTATTTTAAGAACAAAATGAGCCGTAAGGTAAAAGTGAATAATCCTGAAACCCTAGTTTGTTTGTCAACTCAAGTTTGATTGTCAAATATTGCTGTCCAAAGAACTTCTTTCAAAAGCAGCTTCATAAAATAGGTTACTTCGGGTTGGCTCAAATACAATTGAGCATTATAGCCAAATGTCAGGGGGTGGGAAAAAAAAGCACACAGAAGCTGGATAAGTCTGCTTTATTGTCTCTGGATCGTGGTAGCTTCCTTCTTTATTGTTCAAGGTGTGTTCTTGCTTTCCTGGACAAGGTCTTAGAGTCTCTGTTTTGTTTCACAGCTGAATTCTATCTTTCCTTACTGAGCTTTACTGAGTTAATTAATTTTGACAAGTTTCATGATGGTCAGTTTTGTTTTCTCTAGGCTTTGTTAGCTGCATCTTACTTTTCAACATCCTGTAATTTTGTTCCTGTGTGGTTTAAGAATAATAAAAACCTGTGCTGATATATGGGAAAGGAGGAGGAAAGCACTGCAATTACAGAGTAACATTTTTCCATCTGATAAAAATAAGGGGATAACAGTGAGGGAGCAAACCAACTTCTCTGGGAAGGCACATCCAGTACACAGATCAGCACTGGCTCCAGGGGGATCTTCCTGCAATTTTAAACTTTATTGCATATACAGAAGGCACTGATCTGTTTGCATACGTGCGGTAGAATAGGTACTCTGTGTGAAGTTGCTGGGAAGCAATAGAAACACTGTGAAAACCAACATGTGGCAAAAGTAGCCTGGGAGGAGAGATGATGATTTCATGTGCAACAGCTGCCGTCTTGTTCCTGGATTCCATGAGCCAGGCAGAGCTGACATCCAGAGAAGAGCTGCGTTTGGCAGGTGCCATGGAATGTGTACCCCTCTCCTGTCAGAGCCCTGCACCGCTGCATCGCCTGTGCTAACTGACCTGCTGCAGGTGCGTTGCCCATCATATGGCTTGCTGGAGGGAATGATTCCATGGCAGTGAGTGGCTCAGCAACTGGACAACACTGTCGCTTTCTATTGTATCCATCCCTGCTGTGACATATGTTGTAGAGCTGGGGGAGGAGAAGGGAAGGAAGAAAAAAAGCTGATGCTGCAGAAATCAAAGAAATGATCAAAATCCTATTTTTCAGACTATAGGAGGTGTATTTTCTGGCACCCACTTCATCAGTTTATTCATAGAAACCTTCGAATTTTCAGCATGGTTAGTGGAGCTAGTTAAAGCTATTATATTTACTTGTATGGTTGATCTAACTCCTCTTCTTCATTTAAAAATGGTATTTCTACAGCCGTTCTGTATTTAGTGAATGCAGGATGTGAAAATGCAAATAAAACTATACTTCCCTGAAGTGACACAAGGTAAAATAAGACAAAAGCTTGACCAAAGCTGTCTTTTCAGTGTAGTTCTAAATGCAGACAGTGTTACTGAGGATGATCCTGCTACTGCAAATATAGGCAAGTCACTTCAGAAATCATAATGATGCCTAAAATTGCAAATCTAGTGGCCATTTAGATGCCCAGGGACATCCCACGCTTCCACCTGCTACTGCTATTGCAGCTATGTGTTTCAACTGTCTTGTATACACCTGGGCATTTAAAATGGCACCTGATGCTTGTGTTTAAGTACATGAATCACTCCCTTGGTATAAGATTCAGTGTTGTGTTTCTAGTTCCAAATCAATAACACAGCAGTTTATTTACAGTTTTTGCCCTCAGCTCTCTTTTCAGCTGGGCAATCTTTTATATTTTATTATTATCTTTACAAACTGTATATAATCATCATAAAAAGAAGGAGAAGGAGTGTAATTCCCCCTTTCTGTTTTTACTTTTATTGGAAAGAAAAAAAAGGTAAATTAAACAATATCTGATGGAAAGAGCAGACAGTTGGCCGATGCTGTACCTTAAACAGACCTGACTCTGTTAAATTTCTGTGGCAGATGTTTAGTGACTCTCTTTCATTGAGTTTATGAATTTGATGCTGAACATCTACATATAAATGAATCTCCTGCAGAATTACATTGAGAGTTATTGTTGGTAGCAGCATGGCATAGTAGATTTTGGTAGATGATCAAAATTAAGAAGGGTAAGTTAAACAGCAAACCGCAAAGCTAAATGAATTTTTGTAAGGTCTTTCGCGGCGACTCCTGCCCTTTCTACTGTTTGTTTGGGGTCTTTTAATGAACCTGTTGTTCACTCCCCCCTATTTTTCCCTTTGCTCCCTCTGTACTTACACACTTGCTCTGGTACTTACATTCTGAAACATTTCTGCGATTCTGTGATCACTCGTCTCTGTTATGGGTGCCCTAATGATGATGAGAGGATGATCAACTCTTGTTTCCTGTGGCTGATGTTACTTACAAATTTAAGTGTAACATAACTAAATCTTTTAGATAATGTTTTATCGTATTTCTGGCTGAGATTTTGTAGTGGAATCATTAATTGACAAAACAAGCTAGATTGTTTGAAGAAAAATGTTATTTCTTTCACTTACAAGCAGCACACTAGGCTTTAGAACTGGGCGACTGCTTCTAACATGAGGTCTATGACAGATTTTTTCACCTCTCATATTTCTCTCTCTCTCAACTGGATGTAGCATTTCTTTGAAATGCATCCTGCAGAATTTTTATCGCAGGATTTGAAAATCCTAAGCAATTTCTACTTTGAACTTATTTAGATTTCTTTTAGCCTTATAATGATTAAGTGCACTAAGCCTCTATAAGCTGAACTCTGGATGCAGAATCTGTAAGGATTGAGGGTTGAGTTCCTGCATCCAGAATCCTTAGTGGGTCAAACTTGAACATCCCCACTGTTATTAAAAAAGGAAACCATCAAATCTATATGTAGAACACACAACTTTCTTCTTCAAAATAAGATGGTGACAGTGTGAATATCTTGTGATGTACAAATGCATGTGCAACTAAACACTCGTTTTATTGGAAATCTCTAGAAGGATGCATGCAAGAAGGGTATTTTCATGGCATAAGTGGACTAACATTCAGGAAAATAAAATCTTAGTAATCATACTCCAGCCCTGTCACCACCACATTGTTTGTTCTTGAACATTCTGTAATATCTTTAAGTGTACATTATACTTATGTGTTTGTTTATTTTTTGTCAGACATGGAGAAAGTATATTATTAATTGGACTTATATGGGATAAGTAGGATTTCTGTTAATCCTGAATCTTCCTTACTGTAATTTCTTCCTAGTTTAATCCTTAGACTATATGTTTCTTTGGTCTGCTTGCAAATATCTTGGACCAAAGTGCAGTGAGTTCAGTGCGGGCCTTCAGCGCCTTTACTTTTTGGAAGAAACCTCTTTAACTCATCCTGACAAATACGAGCTAATAATGTAACAGTGACCAACAGCTTATATGTGTTTTCTGTCACCTGGTAAGGGAACTGTTTGAGGAAAAGCAATTAAAGTATCACTGCCCACAAACTGCTCATAAATGTAAACAGTAGCACTGTGGAATATCTCTGCCTCTATTACTGATACAGACAGATCATCACTAGATATTTCCTGACCCGTACAAAGCTGGGCTGCAGCTTTGTTACCTTGCACGAGACCAGACTAGACTTATAATGACCCGTAGGGACCTAAATTAGATTTCTACAGGGTGAAAGAGAAAATAAAATATCTACAGATGGAGTTACTGATTTTTAGGAGGTGTTAGTGGGAGGTGTAATCACTGAAGCTTTATTGATCCCCTTGTCTGCCCCCCCATCTCCTGATTCACCCCATTTTATAGTCCTGTTAGCTCTGCGATAATTGATACACAGGCAAAGAGGGTAGTTTTCAGCTGAACCCAGGACAAACCCCTTTCTCGAACACCAAGCAAAAAGTGTTCTAAGATGTTTGTGCAGAAGAGATTTGTGGGAGATGAAGGAAAGGGAGGTGCAGAAGTTGCCTCAGAATTTCTAGATAAGGCAATCTTTTCTGCAGAATCCAGTTAGAGATCATAAGTTAGTGGTAGTATTTATTACTGATAAAGGAGCCATTGCTTTAGGAGATATATTCTATAAATAATGAAAGCAGATAATATGTTATAGCATAAATAGAGATAACAGAGAGTGGATGAAAAAACAGGGGTATACAGAGGTAAGGTCACCCAACAGAAAACGGGCATTTAAAATGTAAAGCCAGAGTTAAAGTCAGGTTTTCTAACCCCCAGCCCCCTGCATCATAGCTGCTGAAATCCCTGGTTAAACTCCCATTGAGTTTATCAGTATTCAGAATAAAAAGACTTTTTAGAGGGAAGGTAACCCATTAATTACAGATGAGGAGATGAGATTGCCTGTTTTTTTACAAAATTGCTGAATTACTAAATCTGTTTTAAATTTGATCATCTAACTAGATATGTGGAAAAAAACAGTTTTGAGCAGAGTATAAGTAGTGAATTTGAGATTATTTCTGTTTTCAAAATGCAGTAAACAGTATTTTTTTATTAACAATATATAGATCTATGACTTTATGCACAAGTAGGCATCAATGATATATGTAATGTGCTTAAGGAAATAATAGGAACTCATAATCAAAAGGAAGAGAAATTACTGTCAGACTGTCAGAAGGCTTCTCTTCCCCAAGAAAGATATGCTGACAAATTAAAGAAAGTCTCATTTACCTCTTCCCATGTATAATCTCTGTGGCAATGGAGAGACAATAACCCTGCAATCACTAAAAAAAGGATTAGAAATGTCTGAAGTTATATAGTATGTTATAGTCTAAATCAATACAGGAAAAACTAATTTAAAATACCCTTAAACCTGTTTAAACTGTTTACAGGAAAACTTACTAATACCTGGCCCTTCCTTGCTGTTAGGCCAGAGTATTGCCCCTCTGGCTTGGTGCACTTTTTCTTGCCTTTCTCACCCCATCCTGCTCCCTCCTTGCTGCTCCCAGCTGCCCTACCAGCTATGCCCAGGGCCATTATCCTGTGCTGGTAATGCTCATGGCCAGGGCTCCTGATTTCTGGATCCCTGATTTCTCTTGAATGATGAAATACAGAGTGGCTCTTACAAGGCAATGTGGGAGTGGGTCTCGGTTCCTGGAAAGCAGGTTACTGATGGCTGGCAAAGGTGTTTTGTCTGTAACGCTTTGTCCCTGAGGTTTAGAAGTGTGGAAGATGAAGCTTGTTGTCTGCTTACAAAATCAGTAATATCGAGACAAAAATAGCAGGAGGTTTTCATCGTTGTGTTTGATGTAATAGGCTGTGGCATAGCATGCTACTTCAGCATTTATTATTTATGTGATTTTTATCTTATCAGACTTAATCTGCAGTTTGGTTAATTTTAATGCTGCCTATGAGGCATTAGGAATCCTATGGAAAACGAAGAAAATTATGTTGCCGTTACTTCACCTAATGGTGATGTATCCATAGGATAGCATTTAACTGTTCTAACAAAGGGTCTACAGCTCAGGGAGGATGTTAAAATGAGAAAATCACATGTGAGAGTGACTGCTCTTAATGTCACCCTGGTGCCTTAGATGTGCGATCAGACCAGATTCTGGATGAATCAATATTTCCAAGCCTCATTCCTTTGTCTCCTCCACCAAACCAAACTGTACCTGATCTTACAGCTCAAAGGCTCAGTTGTAGCCCTCTGCAGTTCACATGCAGGGATTTCTCCACACTGTTGCTCTGTAAATGATCTCAGAGGATGAAGAGAGAAACGGGTCTGTCGGTACTTTGTCCACTTGTCTGCTGGCAGCTTTGGGAAAGGGAGGCTGCAATGGAAATGCTTTATCTGTCTGCATGCAGTGGCATGGTTCTGAAAGCACTTTTTAAGCATGTGCCACAGTAAAAAAATGTATATGGCTGTTGCTTTTAAAAAGCTGACCTTGGTTCTGCACCTAGTAGCTATGTATATAGGATTTACTCAGGTTCATAGTGGTGTCTTCTGTGTTTAGCCACAAAGAAATCGGCTGTTTTCTTCTTTTCTTTGTATTTGAAACATAACTGGTTTTCAAAACTAGCATTTAGCCCAAAAGCTGACTTGAAAACATGGATGGGATTGTTCTCTCTACTGTGTGCTCCTGACATTTCTTTCTATGACTGTGCAAGAGAGGGGCTGAGTATGTTCTCTAAACCCCTTAATTTGCATCTGTTCTGGAATGTATTCTGGCACTAGATGTTTTACTTGCAGGCAAGAGTTAAAACTAGCTATTGAAAGTTCAGTATGTAAGTGTTTTCAGAAGAAAGGAAGGAAAGTGTTTTATTTCTCTACTTGGAAAATATCAATTGTTGTGCTAAGTAACAATTGTTGACCTAACTTCTGTAGATAGCTATGTAGGATTTACTTTCTAGAAATCCCATTCTTATATGGCCATTAACTGCAATGACTATAATAGAGGTTTTGTCAGAAGCGGCTGATTCCACTAAGGCCAGACTTCAGCTTACTTGCCTGAGCTGCATAATTTTAACCATTAAACTAACAATGCCAGCTTCACTAAGCCTCTACTTAAATAACCAGCGAGTTTCCTTGAATAATTTTGTTTGCCTTTTATTTTTCGAGCAACTGAATACTTAATGCCTAATGCTGGAAACCAGACTGCTGAGTGTCCTGAGGCTGTGCAAAGTCTCTGTCTAGAACTGGGATCAGAGTCTCACAACTCAGATTGTTAATGTTATGGTTTGCATTATACTTAAAGTTCCAGGGAGAATGATTGTTTGGAACTTGTTCTCAATAGTTGCATTTCCATTATGAAACTGAACTGTGTAAAGGGAAAAAAAAATAAGACAAAGAGAAAAAATATTTTTCATACATTAAATTGTTATTTTTAAATAAGAAATAATCAAAATCTCTGAATTCTAATCAAGTCATAAAGAAGTTTTCATTATTTGTGAAGTAATAGGGGATATATAAAAACAAAGAAGATTGCTACCTGCCTGATGCTTTGTATTCCTTGAAGGCTGAGAGATGCAAGTTTTAATGTCCGTAAAAGCTCAAGTATAACTTACATAGTTTGTGTAGCAGCTTTGTGCTGCGTTTGTCATAAATACCTTTATATGTTACACTTAAAGCAAGGGAGATGAGAGAGGAATGATTGAAGATGATTATGAACAGAAAACTATCATTTAGAGAGTCATTATTCTAAAGCTTAGCCCTCAAGTGCCTCGCTGAAAAGTGCAACTTATATAAAAATTGTCTGAACGACTTGGTTATTCCTGTGACCTATTCTAAGAACACCAAGTAAGCATTCATATATCTGTAATACTGTCTTTAAAAAAAATATATAAAAGATCCTGCTTGTTAGATGGGACTGTGGTACTGCTACTAAGGAAAAGATTTGTTAGCTGAGAAAAAAACATTACCTGCCAAAACCACCTCCCAGAGATATTCAGACAGGTTATTTCCATAAAAATATGCCACTTTACTACATGAACTGACTACCCAAGGAATCTTATAGTGGATCAGTCTAAAAGACCACCTGCCCAGTATCCTGCCTCTAAGAATGTTCCTAAGCAAATGCCGAGGCAAGAGTAAGAAGGAGGCAGTCAGTATAGGACTTCTTCCTGTATTTTTCCAAGTCTGTTTTTCCAAGTCTATTTTCCAAGTCTTCCTGTAGATTTCCAAATCTATTTTTATGTCAGAAAAGTGTCTCTAAGCCAGATATGCTACTGTGTATTTAAAAAATCTCAGTGGCTTTTTCTTCCAAGAGTTTCTTCAGTCCTCGAACCTTCAAACTTTAGTAACCACAATATCCATTGGAGGAGAGGAAAGTTTTTCAGCTCTAGAACACTTTACTGGAACACTTTACACAGGGGAAAAAGGCAACCAGACAACCCAGAATTTACTTATTGATGTTTGGATTTTAATCTGGGTTCTACTAGCTGGTTTTGATTCTTGGCTTGTCCTTGTTCAACTCCTAGGTTCTCATTGGAGGCACAGTGAAGAGTTAATACTTAGTCAGCCTATGCTGCAGACCAGCTTTTACAGGTGTTTTGCAGCAGCCTAGTATGGTACCTCCACCATTTGTTTCTGGATGATGAACTGAAACACCGTGCAAAAATCAACTTGTGCTTCAGGTCACCCCGTACTTTGTCTTAAGCAATTGGTGGATTATATCCGTAAATGCAAACCTCAGGAATTTTTGGAGCAACTGAAATCAGTGGGGAAATATCACCTCATTAGAGCCAGGATTCGTTAGAGGATTAAGTCTGATTGATAAGTGTGTAGAGATTGGAGTGAAAGTGAAAGGGATCTTCCTTCAGCACTTCATCAGATCAAGTGCAAGAATAATTCGAACACCATTTTTTCTGGTTTTGCAGTTAGAAGCTATCAAATACTACCTCTGCCTTGCTCTTTCATGCCCATATTAGCATGATGTAGGTGAATTAGCTAAGCTAATTGATCTAATGAAGTGCTATAGAATACATCCAGGAACTCTAGTCTGTTTGCCTGATGAAGTGTCAGTATGTCTCAAATGGTCCCTCAAACGATTTAAAGAAATTGTCAAATTTAGTCAAAGAAGCCTCCAATGATTTACACCATCACATGAAACTCTTAATCATTTAACCATAGGAGTGCTTCAGATCTCTCATGATTTTTTTTTCAGGTACTTAACTGATGTCTAGTTTGCTAATTAGAGGAAGGAGATTGCAGTGCTTTGATAGGCAAGCCCCCAAAATCAATTCTGTCCATAAAAGAAGTCACAAAGGTAACAAAGACAACCTGCGAAGGAGGGAATAAAACAAATAAGGCAATCAGTTGCAAGACTGGGAATTTACAATTAGTCATCATTTACTATAAAATCTCAAAATGAATGCAGAATCATGGCATGCACATGCAAATTCGAAGGAAAATCCTAATAGGTTTCAGAAAACTTCATAGAAGTTTCCACAGCAGTTTTAATAAGTTCCCATGTTCAAAAAATTGTCCTCATTATACAATCTGTATTAAGAGGAAATAACTAGGAATTCCTTACTCGTTACTTCACAGTGATGTTAAACTTGAAGAACAAGACATCATGAAAGGCTACCAGAAGAACTGTTAATAAAGCAGG
>NW_009934968.1:91208-192549 GCF_000696875.1 Nestor notabilis
GGAGAGGCAAATGATGAAACATCTGAAAAACCTCCCAGAGTTTTGTAAGGGATCTGAAAAATCACAGAAACAACTCATTAAATGGAGAACATGTGACTATGTTCATTTTACAAAAGCCCACTAACTCTGACAGACAAAACTCCTCTAATTGCAGAGACAACCATAACTTTGCTGGTTGGTCTAATTTTCTTTTTTCACATGTCGTATGACCAAAGATAAACTTCCTGGTGTTAACAGCCCAGACAGAGACCACAGGTGAATTGCAGCTGAATTAGCTGAAAATTGGGAAGTTAAATTTGTGATAGTAACACTAGTATTTATTCCGCGAGATTAGCTTCAAAGTAAGTTGAAACATCACAGTGTAATAAAACTTAAATTACAGTGAATTACAATATAGATAATATATCATGTAATTTTAATACGTTAAAATTATAATCAGAAATAATTGGACTTTCAGTGCAGAAGTAAATGAAGTTGCTGAACCAAAAGGAAATTAACATTGATTGCAAGTTGAATAAACTGTGCAGATTTGGAAGGTCCTGATTTATTGAGGTGAGAACTGCTTCTAAGCTTGTTAACATAAAGATTTAGCTGATATGTCATGATTTTTGCCACCTACTGCAAAGAGTTAGAAACCATGAAAAAATATAATTTTATTTTGATAATGAAAATCAATCTGAACATTGCAAGAGAAGCAAAATCAAATTATAAGACTGGACACTAATAAACCTAGCTCATGGTAACAGTCCAGAAACAACAAATGCTGCTAACAAACATCACAATTGTTGCTATTTCAAACATGAAAACCTGTTGTCTTTCACATTGAAATGATTAAATCTTTGCCTCTTGGAGAAATTAACATGTGCAGAAAAGACGCTTCTTTCTTTATTGTGTGAAAGTAGTATTTAGGTTTCTGCGCTTCCCAATGGACAGTCCCTCATACTCTAGAGTACGTGCTCTTTGAGGAGTAACCCAAAACCTATAAGACTGTTACGTCCATGCTTATTCCTCTTTCTGAACTCTGCCCAGTTTATACCATGAGTCTGAAGGCATTTAATAAACTTAATAAATCTGTGTGAAAAATCACACTGCCTTAAAAGGAACACATGCTCTTGTAAAATTGACCACAGGTGGAAGGTGCATTGGGATCACTTTGTGTTGGGTTACTATACTAATACAGATTAATATTCTGTGGACTAGGCTGGGATGGGAAAAGTGACTTATTGGGTAAGAGCTCTCAAATGTAAGTTAATTCCTGATTTGAAAAATCATTCTGCTTATGACTCAGTAAAAGGTGCTGGTCAAGAGTGTGAGGATAAAATCCATTCATGATCTTGTAGCTCTCAAAATGTTTGTGGGGAGGCTGTGAGCATCTACATAAATAGGAAAAGATAGCGTGGTTTTTATCTGCTTACATTCTATAGACATAAACAAAAAGATTCTTACCGCCTTTGCCTTCCCGCTAACTTGAAAATACCAGAGATTTTTAAACTCGCTCTCGCTTGATTTTAGTGCATTGCCCTTGTGAATTTTGGATGTTCCTTTTGTCACATGTGAATCATATAAAGGATTAAGAAATCGTTTAAGTTCTGTAATCTAAACCTTTCTACAGTAAGTAACATCTTTTAATTCACTCAGTATCGAAAGAGAATGCACAGGAAATGATGCTGAAAACTCTTGAGTCTGTCTGTAAATGGGATGTGAGGGGTGTAGCCATATAGCAGTGCAGTCTCTTTTCCTTCGCCACTAGAGAGGGAGAGTAGCTCTTTCTGGGGTTTTCCCTTATAAGACTTGAGAAATGGGAGCAGTCTGTCACGCTGTCCCCTGGATTTCCCAGATACCCTAAAGAATGTGCTGGTTTAGGCTGGGATGGAGTTAATTTTCTTCACAGTAGCTAGTAAAGGACTGCGTTTTGGATTTGTGCTGAAAACAGTGTTGGTAACACAGGGGTGTTTTCGTTACTGCTGAGCAGTGCTTACACAGAGCCAAGGCCTTTTCTGCGCCTTACCCCATCCCACCAGCGAGTAGACTGGGGTGCAGAAGAGGTTGGGAGGGGACAGAGCTGGGACAGCTGATCCCAGCATGACCACAGGGATGTCCCAGAGCATATGACATCATGCTCAGCATATAAAGCTGGAAGAAGGAGGAAGGGAAGAGAGGGGAATCCAGAGTGATGGTGTTTGTCTTCTCAAGTAGTCCTTACATGTGGTGGAGCCCTGCTTTCCTGGGGATGGCTGAACATATGCCTGCCGGTGGGAAGTGGTGAATGAATTCCTTGTTTTGCTGTGCTTACGTGTGTGGCTTTTGCTTTTCTTACTAAACTGGTTTCATCTCAACCCAGGAGTTTTCTCACTTTGATCTTCCGATTCTCTCCCCCATCACACCACAGGGGAGCCAGCAGGCGGCTGTGTGGTGCTTGATTACTGGCTGGGGTTAAACCATGAGAGAGAGAAATATTTGAAAACAAATTTCTTTGTCAGTTGAAAAGAAATCTTGTTTTGTGGCCACTCTTCATGGGAGTTCTAAACTTCTAGGAATTGTCATTTTGCAGTGTTCATTGTCAGTGTCATTGCTATTCAGCAGACAGTTTGGGAGAGCAAAAGCTAAGGCTCCGTAAGAGTAGGCAAATCACTGCATTGTGCTGTCCTGATTTCAGCTCTAACAGTTAATTTCCTTCCTAGTAACTGGTGCAGTGCTGTGTTTTTGACTTTAGCCAGAGAACAGTGCTGATAACACACCCATGTATTAGTTGTTGCTCAGTAGCACTTACTCTGATCAAGGACTTTTCAGTCTCATGCTCTGCATGAGCAGGGACACAGAAGCCAGAAGGAAGCAGAGGCAGGACACCTGACCCAAACTGGCCAAAGGGGTATTCCATACCACAGCACGTCATGCCCAGTATAGAAACTGGGGGGAGTTACCCGGTAGGCCCAGATCACTGCTCGGGTCAGACTGGGTATCACTTGACAGGTGATGAGCAATTGTACTGTGCATCGCTTGTGGGTTTCCCTCCTCCCCTTTTCCCATTTAGTTTTATATTCTCTCCCCTTGTTCTTTCCCTTATCGTTATTATTATTACTAGTAGTAGTATAGAGTACTTTAAACTGTTCTTACCTCAACTCATGGGGTTGTACATTCTTTCAATTCTCTTCCCCATCCCACTTAGATGGGGGGAAGGATGAGAGTGAGCAAATGGCTGCATGGTGCTGAGTTAGCAGCTGGGTTTAAACCACAGTATGTGCATATATCTTCTTTTTGTGTATAACATCAGTATATTAGGAAAAAGTTGCTAAGTATAGCCAAGTCATTACAAGTATATGTTATGAGACGATCTCTATCTCAGGGTACGAAGAGCATATGTTAGGATTAGTGAAGATACTTCCTTTCACCCAAACAGCAAACAAAAATACCCCAAACAAATAAAATGACCAAGTGAATAAAAGATATCCGTAAGTTGCCAAACAGGCAAAAGACTTTAAGTATTCTTTCTGCTCCATTCCATTTCTCTGTGTGTGTATGATTACCATAAATAGAACACTTAAGCTACCTAAGTCTAGATATTTCCTCTTTTTCCTCTATTATTGTAGATAAAAGCAATTTGTATGGAAAGAAGTAGTTCAAGTGTAAACATTGCAACTTGGAACTCACCTAAATAGTATCAAAAGATCTTCCGACTGCAGTTTGTTTATTTCCAAGTTTCATCCTTTCTTTGCTTTCTGAATTGTAAGGCTGTGATTGCACTCCTTTAGGATCATAGAATCAGTGGAATGGAGGGGTAGCGGATTATGACAAACAATTTGAGACTGGTAGAATATAATAAATTAATGAATTTATCCTTAATTATAGGATTCTTAAACTACCCTATTGAGTCTTAAGGAAAAAAGCACTATCTATTATTAGGCTGCAGTGTGAAGGCTCAAGATGTTAAGAATTCACTGATGAGGCTCTTCTTTAAGAGTGATATCAATGTATATAACTTACAAATTATAATTAACTTCTGCCACCCAGTCAGAGACAAGAAGAAGATACATGAATGATTCTGAAATGGCCATAAAAATGGTAGAATAGCTTGACCTGACTTTTATAGAAGTGGAGCTCTGACTCCTAGGATGTGTCGTAGAATTGCAACTACACGAGTCCATCCTTTACTGACTGCTTTTACGGTGGACCTGAATGGTTATGTGGGATTTTTCAGGCCAGGTGCATGCCTTTTCTCCAGAGCATAGCTGAGGTGCAGACACCAGTGTCTGAAGGTAATTGCTCAGCTACAGCAGCCAAATGCCACCGACATACAAAAATGTTGATTTATGTCACACAAAGGCAGCATGGAAAGCAAGCACCTGGGTCAAGTGTGCTTTTTCATTTTTTCTCCTTTACTTTCTTTCTGGGTTCAGTCACAAGAAATGATACAGAGCCAGCCTGAAGAGTGGAACTGAGTGTTTGTGGGAAGACTGTCAATTTTAAAGCAGACTCAGGTGTAGATGTAACGGCCATATCGAAAAAGACTTTCACTGCCCTCACAGCTGAACCGGCTATTGCTACTCCAAATAATCCTAGAGGCAGCATAAACACAAACAGCGGCAAGCTGTAGCTTTACTATTTGTGCTTAGAAGACTTCAGAGTGTTATTTTCCTTCGTCAGGATACTCACTGCTTTCTTGATGAAAGGAATGAAAGAAAAATTCAAAGAGGGTACATAGGACTCTTTTATCTGTTCTGTATACACTGACGCTGTTTATAACATTGAAACAATAAACTTCACAAACTTCCTTTCTCACACTTTGCAAATAGATTCCAGTGTAACAGGGTTGGATGAGCTACATGCAGCATCTTTGTGTGATCAGTCCCTGACATGTCAGGAAACTTTTAAGAAGTGTAACAGTGACTTTCTGTGTTAGAAGCATGGTATCATCTGCCTTCACATTGGGAAGGAGAATGTGAAAACAGAGACTTTTGAGACTCTCAAAGCTTTCTAGTTGCAGCCTTGAGAAAGCTGAAGCACTCATAAAGTGTATCAAGGCAGGATTCTAGTCTCTGCGGGATTGCTGTTGGATGTGGGAAAGATGAGAGCCATTAAAGAAATTCTCAGACCATGAGAAACAGTTGCACCACCAAATGCTATGTAGAAAATAAATTGGATTAGTGTTTATTTGAATATCTGTGACCTTAGCAGTGTATTATTTTAGTTGCACGTAGTCGTATCATAATGCTTTTGTAGTCTCATGGAAACAGGAAAATAATATGCATCATTAGAAAAGACCAGTGACTCTCTGTAAATCTGTAGATTTTAATTTCAAATTAAGAGACCTTGAACTTGTGATGCCTTTCACCAAGGTGCTCTTTATCAGATCCCTTTGAAATGTGACTGTTGTAGGATTAGCCTGCCTGAGTCCATTTTCAGAATATATCTCATAGCCTGTAGCAAGAATGTAATTATACTACCAAAAATTTAAGGGAAACTGTTGAAAAACATTTAGTCTTAATTTCTTCACAGGTAATTTTTGCAGATGCATTACAATAGTTCTTGAATGCAGCAACTGTATTGACAAATAGTGTGCATATACCCATGCTGTGGCTGAATTATGTCTGGAAAAATATTAATTAGGGGGTATTGAACTGCAGTTTGCTACATCCTGATTTCCATTTTCCAAGATTATATAGAAGTTTTATAATAGTGACAGTATCAATACTGAGTGGTCAAGCGGGGAGGGAGGAAACCAAGTGTAAAGGATGGTAGGTTAGATGATAGGTGTCTGTATTAAAAAAGGCTTTCCACCTCATCATATCACTGGAACTTACTGTATTTTATATTGGTTTAATCACAGAATCATAGAATGGTTTGGGTTGGAAAGGACCTTAAGATCATCTAGTTCCAACCCCCCTGCCATGAGCAGGGACACCTCACACTAAACTATGTCGCCCAAGGCTCTGTCCAACCTGACCAAATGATGTTATGATGTTAATGATGTTGTAAAACTGGTATTAGAAAAGGAACGCATACGGTTATCTATGCAGTGCTTCATAATAACACTGGTAGATTATTAATGATATGGCATAGGATATAAAATGAGAAGTGCCCTTTTTAAAGGAAGTGCCTTTGGTTTCTGTAACAGAACCTTGTAGTTCTTGTAATTTGTGAGAGACTTTAAATCAAAGAAATACTGGAGTAGAGTGATATACTCCAGGCCTTTTTAAGTCCTCAAAAAGTCTTCGTAAGAGCTATTGGATACCATCCAGGAAACATACTGCAAGCTTGGAGTAATGGGTCCAGTGGAAAGCTAAGAAATTAGAACTAAGAGGCAAAAGAGATGCTGGTCAGAGCCTGCTGTGGTTCAAAGGGTGTCACTTAGGACCACTGTTTATAGGATCACAAGATGATTGGCTTTAGTATCAGTAAATTTCCATCCTGGCCGCAGTCCAAGTTGGTAATTACTGGAATTTTCAAAGTTCTGGTAGTGGTGGTACTGTTCCACATGGGCTACAACCAAGGTGAGGCATGTTTCAGGGTTGTCGGGGGATGACTGATTATTCCTGCTCTTGCATCCCACCTTGGCCAGGCAACAGGAGCCCCTGTAGGGTCAGTGCTGCTCCCACCTTAGCCATGCAAGGGTGCCTGGTGTGGTCAAGGGATGCCCAACTCATTACACAAAGGCGAAAGCCTGGTGGGAATTCTTTAGATTGTAGAGCAGCCCAGAGGAGGAGGAGGAGGAGGAAATCCACCATCACAGGTGCATAGTCTAAGGTATAATATGCTACTTTTAATTAAAAGAACCTATCTTGGATAAAACTGAGGGTATAGAGACCAGATATGACTTCTCTAGTTATCTTCAAGGTATTATTAAGACTTTGGGAGGGAAGAATAAAATAGAAAGTAGGGTTTAGTTTTATTATAGATGTGAATCACATCACTGGGAGATAATACTATATTATTTTTCTAGAATGACAATGAACATGATCACCTTAAGAGGCTCCCTTTGATGCAGTATTTAAAATGATAAGTGAAGGATGTGTTAAGAATAAAATAGAACCACAGGTGGTGTTTTGGTTTCTCTGTCCCACACTTCAAATACTGAGAATAAATTAATAGATACATGAAAAAATCCACCTGAACTTCAGAAAAGACTGTACAAATTGCTAAAATATTTAGCTTCGTGGTTTGGCTCTGAATTAAAATCTCCAAATTATAAATCAAATATCCCAAAACGGCAAGGTTTTTAAGTCAAATGTTAACAAATATTTAATGTGTGTCATCATCAGTTTGCTTCTAAATTGTGGTAATAGCAAGACAGATTGAGAAGTGTTTAAAATTCCAGCATAAATGAATAGATTTCCTGAACGTTTTCCACTGGTTTATTGAGAACATTTGTTCATTCTCAGGTTCAGCATTCACTGTATTGTTAATATTTCCATGATCAGATCAGTTAGAGAGCACATGTGGGTGGGATCCCCTATGCTTGCCAAGGCAGGTGTAACTCGTGCAGCCGGAGCCTTGCAGCTGTGGGGAAGGTCTCAGCACCAGTGGGGCTCTGCTTGTTTGACAAAGCCGCTCTGTGTGCTTCTCCGTGAAAGACTGAAACTAATCTTACAAGTCAGACAAATGACAAGCAGGAGAGCATCCTGTCCTCCCCACCGTGCCAGTGTGGCACTGATTCGCGAGGAGAACAGATGACTGGAAAGAAGATATGTGGCAAAGCTGATTACTGGTATGAGTGCAACGCAATATATCAACTGCAAAAGCATCAATGCTGTACGTTCTGTAGCCTTCGCCTTTAACTGGAAGCTATCTGACTCCCTTTTGCTAAGGCTGAAAGATCGGGATTCTTGCCTTTTGCAGAAATCAGTGTCAGCTGGACTCAGAGTGGTGGCTGGCATTGCCTTCTGCCCAAGCTGTCAGTGCATTCACTGGAGATCTAACTGATCACCTTGAAAAAACATGGTGATTAAAAAGCTGTGTAACTGAAGTCCCTATTCAGAGTTTCTTGTTTGGTAACTAGAGGGCTGACACTGTGTCACTAGCTTGAACTAGGTGCAGACTCATTGAAGTGATTATTGGCATGTAATGATTAGGGTCTGTTACATTTGCAGGGCATTGTGAGATGTCTAGCTGCAGTTCGGGTACAGAAAAAAAGTGTGTGAGAGGAAGCCTTGCTTAATGAAAAAGTAGAGTTGAAAACAGTGGCTAGAGGAGAAAAAGGGGCATTTATGCAAAAGGTGATAAATTTAAAGTGTGTAGAGTTGAAAAAGATATGAAGATGGATGAAAATAAGTGTTTGAATTGCTTTTGAGCAAACATTAAGGTATGGTAGCATCTATATCAATTGTAACAACACAATTTATCTTTTAAGAGTTCCATTTGTATTTATTTTCATCTAGTTGTATGTCCTTTTCTAGTACAAGATATTACATGTTTTTTCTCGACTGTTTCCTGTAACAAAGCATTTGCCATGATATTACAAGATAATAATAACTTTCTCTGACAATGTATTTCTCTCATCCCTCTCCATGTTTTCTGGGTGTTTTATTTCCCCTTTTGTATTTTTGACAGGTGGGTTGAGATCGGAATAGCAAATCTGCATAATCCAAATGAGAAGGTCATGTAGAGAGGGAATCTCTCGTTTGAACCACAATACAGATTTGAGAGATGTTTTTGTAACTCTTGAAACCATTTCGCTGTCTTAAATGTGAATCCTGATTGAGCTCTTCACATGTAAAAAATAGTCCCATCAAGCTAGTGGAAGGACTAAAGGATTTGAACAGCAGGCAGCCACTTCTTTTCCGCCTGTCCTATAGGGAAAACTTTAAAACATACGGTAACATAACAGCATGTTGCACTCCCTATTATGCATTTGTGTAGAGGTGGCAAATTAGATAGGGCTGGGAGAAACCCAAAGCTTTGATCCTAAAGAATTAGGAAGAATGTTGGAACAAAATGTTCCTGAATATTTAAAAATGTGTTATTACTAGGGGAAAAAGTCAAAACCATTTCCTTGATTTTGTGAAGAAGAAGGAGGTGATGACAGGCTGAGGAGTCATCACAGCCAAACAGGCCAACTACAACAGCAGTATCTGGCAGATAGTGCATCTACACCGAATATTGAGCACAGGTTCATTCCTTAGCTTCTTTATAGTTTACTCTGTTCATCTCCTACATCTAGGTTAAGCTTGCTGTACCTAGGTTCTTGATGTCCACAATAGCTGCTGCTGGATGAGAAAATCAAATATGCAATGTGGATGGATTAAAAGGGTCCTTAAACCCAGTAGATGTTAGTATCAGGTGTATAAATGTTTTGTTTTGGGTTCGTCAAGCAGGGCCTTCCACAATTAATTTGAGTTAATTCCAAGGTATTTCAAATCAGTGTTTGAAAGCCCTTGTTGGTGTGCTGACTGCATGTTTCATTATTTTAATAGGTAGATTCATTTGCTACTGTGGTACTCGGTGCAAAGGAAGTGACAGTTGCATTGTGCCAGTGATGATAAAATATTGGTGACTTCTGACGTGAGGCAAAAATGAATTTAGATGCTGGGTTTGGGTAAAAGTCTATTGTTTTCTTTATCTAGGGCAATGCATGATTTTTCACTTCCTTTAGAGGTTTGGAATATGAGTATCATTAATAAATTAGCAGGAGTTGACAAAAACGTAAGAGTAAATAATCGATTTTGATGTAACCTGTGGGGTAAAATCCTGGATCTCTTGAACAAATCAATGACAGAAGTCTAATAATCTCCAGTGAAAACAGTTTCATAAAATTTTTCATTAACTAAACATTAAACTAACATTGACTTAAACCTTCCCTCTCAATTGAATTGGATTTTTTTTTTAATATTAATGTGAGCAAGAACAGGAGCAAACTACTGTTGAGAAAAGAGAGTCCTTCAGTGGGAAATTATAGATGTGGTCTTATGCTTTTCACGGGTTATGCTTGCATAACAAGTTATTACCAGTAGAAATAGAGGTGGTGGAATGATCACCAAAGTTATTAGTGTGTTTTATTACTCTAAGTTGGCTTTATTAATCTACATAGTTTGGTTGATTCCAGAATAACCCAAGTTAATGGGGCTGCTAGTGTAAGTAGAGTGAGCACAGTTTAATCCTTTATGCATACATATTTATGTATTGGTGTTTTGTGGAGCACTAGTTCAAGCCATGATTATTCTTTTAAGCCCTTGCATTCATTCAAATTTTTTCACATGCTGCTTCTATTTACAAAATGTTATCCTGGCCTTGCAAGATCTAATGAATTTTTATTTGTGAGCCAATGATACAGGCTTGCATGAACACTCTGAGGTCATCCATCATTAAATACATTTTACAAAACAATTCCCTTTTGCTTACCTGAATCCCACCTCCCTCTTTGTCATCTTATCACTCGACTTCATTGAAATGTAAGACATAACTCAGCTTTAAAACGCCATCTATATTATCAAAGTTTTGAGAGTGAGCACTCATTTACATACAGTAAAAGCTTTATTTGATTGTTATCTCATTATTTGTCTGGAAAAACCTTAGTACATCTGAATTTTACTATTTAGGGCTCATTTGTTTTGATACTATATACTTGGAAAATACATATAGATGTTCTGTGAATAAGAAATGGACTTGTTTCTTTGCATTGCCTCATTTATGATGAGAATCCAGTCATCAATATTGGCTTCACCATCCTAGTAAAAAAAATACTGCGTTTTTGGTTGTCCATCTGAAATATCTTCACATGAAAAAGTATTTTTGTGAATCTAGTGGTGTTAGAGAAATCACATATGTAGTTATTTTCTATTCATATCCTTCTTCTGTAACACCTGAGTAGGGTACATTTGTATTGCATTTTATACCTTAGATACTGGGCAGTCAATGTAAACACCAGAAGATCCTTCTTATACTTTGAAGGAATAATTAAATTAACCAAATTTGGACTGCAAAACCAGTATGTGCATTCATGGTTGGGATTATAAAGGCAGTTTATGAGAAATTAGATATTACTTCCGAAATTTTGGCAAAATGTAACTTCACTCTCTTCGGTAGATTTTTGATCTGAATAACTCAGTGAACCTGGCATTTTCAAGGGACTTGAGAATTTTCCAGATCGAGCCATAAAATCAGCAACACATAGAATCATAGAATCACAGAATAGTTAGGGTTAGAAAGGACCTTAAGATCATCTAGTTCCACCCCCCCTGCCATGAGCAGGGACACCACACACTAAACTGTGTCGCCCAAGGCTCTGTCCAGCCTGGCCTTGAACACCTCCAGGGTTGGAGCATTCACAACTTCCTTGGGCAACCCATTCCAGCGCCTCACCACCCTCACTGTGAAGAACTTCTTCCTTATATCTAACCTAAAGTTCCCCTATTTAAGTTTAAACCCATTACCCCTTGTCCTACCACTAGAGTCCCTAATGAAGAGTCCCTCCCCAGCATCCTTGTAGGCCCCACATATGTATGTACAGCGCTAGGATCCCTGGAACAATCAAGAAATGATTATTCTGTAACTCTGAAGAATTCCATATTTAAAGTTGATAAAACTAGTAGAAATAAACTGAGCTTCACAATGCTGAATTTAGCAGACTACTAGGTCTGAAATAGAATTCTTAATTGTGTTTTATGCTCAATACAATACCATATTTATGTTGTGTAAGTCTAAGCGTGTTAGCAATTTGCACCAAAAGGTGTCATTTTTCCAGAAGAAAAAGTGGGGGTGGTGCTGCTCGTTGTCACTAGAACCCTTTGGTTGGAGTTTATTATTGCGGGGTTCGTATGTAGGTACTTGGAAGTGGCAATTTTGCAGACAAAAACACCGGGTAAACCGAAGATAAAGACATAAAATATTTTTGACCATGATACAGAGTGTAGTGAAAAGCGATACTGTTGCCATGTAAGATGTAAGGTGGCTTTACCAGTGCAAAATTATAGCCTTTGCCCAAATTCAGTTGGATTTGAAATTTATCTATAGAACCCCTGCTCAAATGCCTGTTACATTCCTTAAGCCTTTTTCAAGTTTGAGAGTACGATTTAACTATGTTAATCAGCTTTTCCAAATGAAAATGTAAGCCTGTGAGTTCTTGGCGTTGACAGAAAACAAAACATGGTAATTTTGTTCTTTCAAGATTATCAGAAACTTCCATAACTCAAGAAGTGATAGAATTAGAAACTGTATTTTTTTAGAAAACCTGCTTAGTGCTGAAGAGGTAAATTGGTATATAGCACCCATTATTTAATGAAGCCTATAATTCAGTTTCTCAGAAGGATAAAGTAAGGGTAAAGGAATCAAGTCAGTTTTTTCAGCTACATTTTTATGTAAGTCATGATGTTAATGTTTCTAATCCATTGAAGTGATGGTACAGAATCCTCTTTACAAGCTAAAGGGCATGATCTAGCGCTCATAATATTGACTAACATTTCATAGACCCGCATGAACAGTTTTGCTTTCCTTAATTTTTATAAATCTGTGAACTAAATAAGTTCTAGGGGCTAAGTTCTAGGACTATGTGATGCGCTATAGAAACTTTTGGTCAAATGCTTTGTTGTAGCTCATAAGCTCCTTTTAGTGCAGCAAGCAGATGCCATGCTATAGCAAAATAGAGGGTGTGTAAGACAAAAAAAATCCTTTTTCTTGTATTCTATGGCAAAAGAGAGGGTGTGTAAGATAAAAAAAATCCTTTTTCCTGTATCCTTTGGGGTACATTTGAGAAAACAGTAAGATAGCTCAGCAGAGTACCACAATGCCTGCAGGGACCTTTCCTCTGGGTACCCGGCCAGAAAGATGGTTATAGCCCCAGAGGTCTCTTTTGCTAGTCTTTCAGGGGAGAAATCTCACACATGTTCTCAGATGGATAGGACCATTGACAGAAAACGAGGGGATAATAAATAAAACATAAAAATTACTTGTTCATGAGAGATATAAGGAAATCATTTGAGAGATGGATTTTAACTGCTGATTTAGACATCTTTCTTCTTTACTTAGGTTAACTGGAAGGTCTTCCTAAATTCAATCTAAAACCAAGACTGGTTTTGATTTTCAAGCTCCAAAGGTTTGGAGAATTTTCTGTCTTTGCTGGCAGCTGTTATATCCTTTGCACTCCGAAAAGCTTGCCATATATCATGAGGCAGGTTCAGCTAGGTTAAATATCTTCCTTTCTTCTGTATTCATGAGGCCACATCTCTGAAACAGGCTTTCATGTGCTATTCAAAATAGTTGAAATGGAAGACCTGTTAAATTTTGCAGTATTGGCTCAATCTGTTTTATTTTTCTACTACCTTTTAAACTTGCGTATTGAATGACAAGATGAGGGGCGGGGATTTCAGAAGGAAATTCCTAGCCCTTTCCTGCATTGCCAGGGTTGTATCTCAAGGGTTAAGTATGGCTGGTTTTATTTCAGACAGTAAGCACACCTCTAAGACATGCAGAGGGAAACTGCTTTCTGTTGAGCAAACTTCTTTGGTGTAACTGTTAACTTTAGTAGAATCAGACTGCTGTTAAGAGTAATATTATAGAGGGGATTGTGGAAGCCCACAGAATTAGGCAAGAAAAAACAAATATTGTCTTGTTCTGCTGCTTGTTCTTCTTTCACTCACCTGTCCTTCCATTTCCTGCAGCACTCCCCAGAGATTGTAGGATCTATATTTGTTGAGGATAATTTCAACTGAGAGTATCTGAGCTTTTGAAGACATCAGTTCTTAAATAAGATAATTCTTTGTTTTTATAAAATTGGTAACCCACAAAACCCAACCAACAAAAAACCTAATTGACTTGAAATTCTTTGTGTGCAAAGGGAATTGCCCATGGAGTAGTAGTATCGGTTTCATCCCCTTTGTTTCTCATTAGAGATGTGTTCAGGAATAATGCATATTTTGGTGGAAATCCACAGGAGCAAGTGGGCTTTTGACATCCAAATCACTGTTTGAATTACCCATTGTGCACCTAGAGATTTCACTATAGAAACGGCCAGTGGGCTTCTGTTTCATCTGACTAACTTGACAAGTTGCATAGAGGCAGTAACAGGGTTAATTTATAAATCCAATTAACTGTAATTTTCCTCTTACTATAATTTTCCTCTTAAGCAAATACATTGGAGAGGACAGTGCCCTGGTACATTACGACCAGTATTACATTGAGAAGACCCTCTATTACATTCTGTAACTTTCAAAGACAGTTTTAATAGATAGAAAGGAGTAGCTGGGATTCATTTAAGGTTGAAATCTCCTGTCCTTTGAAATGTCCCTTCAGCATTTTTGACTAGCTGCAGCAGTTTAGATATTCTAGTTTTTTTAAAGAATATAAATGGATGGTATTTTTCAAATGTCTGAAGTGTGGGCAAACAAATTAGAGAGGTTACTTTTTCAGAAAACTTTCTTCAACTTTTCCATTTAGATAGCCTTTCAGAAAGGGCAGGGTTGTGTAAATTGAAGATACAAATACCAAAGAACAATAGGAATGATCTGCAAGAAAAGAAGAAGGGAAATATACTCACTTCCACACTCTTTACTTAATGAGGAGATAGTTTGTGTTTTGACTAAGCAGGAAAACTATTTTGGGGAAAAAGCTAGATTTTAATATATTGGGTAAAAAATTGCCTGACACTGTATAAAATGGGAGGAACAATGACTAAAACCCATAAATGACATCTTTTTGCCCTGGACAGGTTTTACTGCTACATCGCCACAAAATTCAGTGTTTAAATTGGAGCTTTTTAAATATTTATATGAATGATTTGGGTGAAGGTTCTGAAATGGAAAAAAAAAAGGCTCTGAACAAAGCAGTTGATTGCATAATGACTTCCACCAGCAAGTACCTCAACTAATATTATGCAAATACAGTTTGCTGTAGATGACTACAGAATAATGATTCCAGCGCTCAAATCAATGAGGACAACTGCATTTTCTCAGGAATCTGACTTCAAACCCTGGCCCTTAGGGCTGACCCTGTGTATAACTAGTGACAAAAACCTTCCCCAGCAGGCAAATGTTCTGGATGAAGGGATTCTGTCAAGGGCTAAATCCTGCCAACACGTATCTGAGTCTGTGATTCTGTCAATTAGTAGAACCTCTTAGGTAAATGTATAAATGACCATCTATGGAAAGTTCATGAAAATGATAACAACATGAGCAAAATGTAATGAACAAGAAGCTTACCAGAAATAACACTGATAGGATCCACGGTGAAACTCAGAAGGAGCAGAGCCGTTTTATTACAGAAGAGTCTGCTGCAAATCCTAAACCCAAGAGAAACAAAGCTATAGTAAACACATGGAAGTTTAGCAGGTAGAAACTATAATACGCCAAGTGATGTCTTTCTTGTTTTCAGAACTCTCACACTCATGGTGGCTGATAATAATGTTACATTTCTGCATGAAGAAAAGAATTATCTTCAGAAGGAATTCTCTACAACTTTATGTAGCATTTCTGTCTTTTCTGATAATACTTATATGTTACATTTCCAAAATAAATAGACTTCGTGGGAGAATCCGGATTTTTCAGTCTACTAGTAATATGTAGCAATGTCACAATGAAAGTAATGGTTTGATATTTCCATGTTATTAAACTTCAATTTAGTTCTTCAAAGTTATAAGATACTAAAATTCTCCGGTTATTTAAAAGCTTCAACGCTTAAAAAAATACCTTATTGCTGAACTGCAGTGGTGTATTAGATCTTTTAATCTAATTCAATGGAATGTGGAGAACTTGGAGTAATTAATTTTGTTGCATTTTAAATTACTCATAAAATTTATTTTTAATATTTTGTGGATTCAGCAATTAATTTTTATAATGCAGCAATATTGATAAATTTCTTAATCTAGACTGAATGAATGCTTTTGCTTGATAGTCTGCACCATTTAGCAGAACTCTGTAAAATGTCAGTACCTTTCCCTTTTGATAATCTTCAATATTTGTGTAGTTTGCCCTAGCTTGGATTTACATAGTTTAGTGAACACCCACTTCTTGCAAGAGTTTTGCAGCTTTTAAGATTGTGCCCTGACATGCTGTTCCCCTTAAGCTTCAGTTTGTGACGTGTAGAGAGAACTATGCTGTTTGGGGATAGATTTCCACATGCACCTTTCCTTTGCTATTGGTCTATGTACGTAGATCCAGGCCTATGAAATGCTGCATGAGTCTTAAGTTCAGTAGGAATTCACAGTGTGATGCAGAGTGCTAGAGGACTCAAAAGTACCTCCTAAGACTGTGGATGGGGGAAGAAAACATTAGACTAGTCTAGAGCTCCTGTGACTTGTGTGTATGAGTCAAGTTTATCAAAAGCAAAAAAGAAAAATAAACAGCTTTACAGACAACACTAGGATTTCCCCTATTGCCTGAGCTGTCAGAGCTGCTTTCATCCAACTGTATTGTTTCCACTTACTTCTGTATGTAAGTAGAGATAAACTATGCTTTTCCTTGATTATAGCAGTGATTGCATTTTCCCAGTCATCCCTTAAAATGTTTAAAATGAGCTACACATTTCCAGTAAACAAAGACAATCCTTGTGGATGCTCCATTTTGTATTAATTTTCATCTGTATTGAATTAAAACAGAGTAAACATCTGAAAAATTCCAGCAATAACTTTGAGGATTAAAAGATTTATATTAGCAACCACTGGAAAGCCATAAGGACCTTCATGAATCTGCTTAGCTTTCTGCAAGAAAATTACCTTGTCATTTTCCTATACATGCTTCATCTAAAAGGTGCATGCTATGTGCCAAGAGTGGAGAATAGCTATATTTCTTACAAGTTAATTTTAAAACCCTGAGAGGTTTTTTGTTGTTGTTGTTGATTTATTTTCAAAATGCCTGAAAAGCTTTCTGTAGTCAGTCTGGGTACAAGACTGGGTACAAGCATGGGAATGAAAATGAGGTTTTATTTTATACCCAAAGTACTGTCATGTTACAGGGATGGCGATGGTTCAGTATTTGTAAAAGTGTAAGAAAGGATCAACCTCAGCAGTGAACTGATGAACAGGATAATTCCAGAAAGGATTGACATTGCTTGAGGCCAAAACACTGAAATATTCTTCAATAGAATTGTAAGAACAGGAGAGAATTTTGGAGAATGAATAAAGGTCATTTGGTCCATCAAGACATATTCTTCTTGGTAGTCTGTTTCCCTAAGGATGATATCTAATTGTTTCTTGAATGACACAGGTGCTTTTTGCCTCAACAACTTTGCCTGCAGGCTCTTCTAAGTATTTATTATTCTCTACATGAAAAGGTGCTTTCTCATATATGTGTTGAATTTATTTTCTAATTTCCAGTTATGTTCTCTTCTCCTATAATCTGTGTTGGAATGAAAATAATAACGTGAGTAGACATTGTCTGTGGCAGTTAAGATTTTATATGCTTCCAAAAAGACAGTTCTACCCTGTCCTTAAAATTAGATGCCCAGATTTATAATCTAAGTAACCAAACCTACATATGAAATGGCTGCAGGAGTCTCACTTCAGAAGATTTCACATCAAAATCAGTCTTACTCCCCTAAATGAGCTTTGCTGATGTTGCTAATGCTCTGTCCCCTCTTGACCAAAACCCTGTCCAGTACAGAACCTCTGATGACACTTGATGTCTTTTGTAACATCAGCTGAAGGGAAAGCAAAAGCAAGATATACTTTAAACTTTTTGCAACAAGCAGGAAAGTGAGAGGCAATAGCTAGGGATGTATCAGTAAAAGTTCACTGAATCCTTCTTTGTTCTTTTTTCAAAACACTTTGAACTTCAGTTTTGGATGATTTAAGAAATAAATCAGATTGTCTATGGTGCCTGACTTTTAGTGGCATCAGACCAGGATTACTGCCTAACCTTTCTGAGTTAAGGTTTTTGCTCAGGACTGCCCAGGCAGCCCCAGTAGCTTATTGGGCAAGTCAGTCACAAACCATATTCCTGGGTTTTTTCTGTGTCAGGCTCTAGAAAACCAGCTAAGACAGTGTTAAGCATCAGAAACTACTGCTGCAGCAGCACCATAGTCCCCATGCCACATTTTCTGTTTGCAGGGAAATCAAAGGTTCTTCCTTTCCCACTGTTCCCCATACAGTTGCCTTGCCCTAGTTCCATCCATACGTTCAGCAACAGAAGCTTTACTTGGCCTCAGATAGCCCAAGCCTCCAATCCTCAGCAGGGATGGTTTCCTCACAGTTCTGAAAAGCTTCTTGAAGCTTCATATGTAACATAGCCACAGGACACGTATCATCTTAGATGGCTGACCTTTAGCAGGCTCTGACCATGCTCTCACTCTTCTCCCAGTAGCAAGGGTTTGAGATGACTTATCAGTCTGTGTTATCAACAGCTCCACAAACACGATAACCATGCTTTGCTAGCTTATGAATTGACCATCATTAGTTAAGCACTTAGATGTTACTGTGTACAGGTTAGTGCAAAGCTTTATGGAAGTGCATAATGATGTGCCTCCACTCCAGCTCTGAGCCAGGGTTTCCTTCCATGGAAGATTTATAAATCAATTGCTACTACACATGAACAGAGTTGTGTGAAATAGGCAACGAAGTTTAGGTTAGATATAAGGAAGAAGTTCTTCACAGTGAGGGTGGTGAGGCACTGGAATAGGTTGCCCAAGGAAGTTGTGAATGCTCCAACCCGGGAGGTGTTCAAGGCCAGGCTGGACAGAGCCTTGGGCGACCTAATTTAGTGTGTGGTGTCCCTGCTTATGGCAGGGGGCTTGGAACTAGATGATCTTAAGGTCCTTTCCAACCCAAACTATTCTATGATTCTATGATTCTATGAAAATAGCAACAAAACATGTATTTATTTAGAGACATACGAAATACCAGGTTTTAAGGGAGGACTTCGACATTTCCAGAAACTATTCTTTAGAACAGAATGACCATTATATCCTGTCATTTTCTGCCAGAAAACCAGTATTTGAATCAAGGTCTACAATTAAAAATACAAACAACAAACCAACAGAAAGTCATGACCAGTTTCCGGTCCTGAAGGAGATTTCCTTAGCTGAATATGAATGTTTGTATTAACTAGTTTTCCAACGTACTTTCAAGATAAGAGAATTTCAAGCTGTCTCTGAATAACCATGGAAGTAGTTTCAGACATAAGCAGGCTCCACTGAGGCTCTCTTATCCCTCATTTAACAGTAAGAACTCAATCATGGTAATTGTTGCAAATCATTGCTACACAGGAGGAACAGATATCTGTGGACTAGGCAGATTTTATGCTATCTTCAGTACCTAAATCATTCATTTAACCTAGAATCCTCTGCAGTGTTGCAAAGTATCTTTGTAATATACAGGGCACAATGAGTTTTGCATAGCAGTGCCTGTTTCTGATCACGAAATCTGATTGTACAGTTCATTTCCCAGTAATTAATAGGAACCTGGTTGTAGTTTGTGAATAGATATACTGTCTCACAGGAACAGTTAAGTTAAATTGCCTGACGTCCGATTACCATTTAACACTATCATCTCTGCTTTATATAGACTGAATTGTGGACAACCAGATCTCCTTTTGCATGTTCTGGTCTTAGGTGGACACAATTACTGGCCACAGCACTGGAGCTAAAGGAGAGGAAAACATTAAGGTTAGTCCTTGCTCATTGCTGACAACATGCAGTTCATCATTACACTTGTAAGGGTCTGGGTTCCTCCTCTATTACAGTTTATAATACAGAACTTCTGCTAATCACTTCTGACAATACTGGTGGAAAGGGTTGGTTTTCAGCCACCTCCTTCTGGGAGCTCTCAAATTTGTCTCCGCTAATTCAGCTTTCTCAGGGAGAGCGATTTCAGGCACACTAATGAAGACAGGGCTAGGTCGCTGCTGTGGTCTGTGCAATACAGTAATTATGATGACTTTACACTGGCATCATAGTAGGCCTATGCTTGATGGCAGTATTCATTCTAGCGTAAAGCTGAGGAGGATAATGGGGAACCCTAACCACTCTCTTGAAATTAAGGGTTGAGTTGCCCTGGACAGTTGTCTTACTGCATCTGTGCTAAGACCTACATAGGCACAAGGACAAGGTAGCCTGCAGATATCTTGCTGGCTATCTTGCCAGAGCTTTCTCAGTGAAACCACTGTTGTTAGGTAACGCTACAACATAGTACTGAATATAGAATATTGAATTTCAGGGTTTTTTCAATTGGAAAGTAACATGAAATAAAAAGATCCCTGATTTTTCCAGTTTTCTCCTACCAACTGGCAAAATTCGGTGAAAGTAACTGCAGAAATTTCATTGCTGTTGCAAGAAAGGAAAAAAACGAATTAATACGAATTATGAAAAATATAGAACAGGTAAAGCAATGTTGGGAACTCCAGCAGACGTAAAATACTCAGTGTAACTTCTAACCTTGTTTTCTTTTCATAGACTTCAGTTTAGCAAAGACGTTTATAAAAAAAGCCCTCTGTGTAGTTGATTCTGTTTAAATTAGTATAAGAGCAGAGACTTACTCGGGTTTAGCTCATATCTGTGTTTTCAAGGGATCTGTATATCTCACCTAGGAGAGGGTAACTGAATTTGAGTAAATCAATGCTTCACATATATCTAGAGGCCACATTTTAACTGAATGTGCATTCTGTTTAGCCATATTAACAAGGCTTACCTTCACAAGTGTAAAGCAGGGTCAGTTATGCTAATCAAACCAGAAATTACTCCCCTGTGAAGACCAAAACATTGCTGGAAGCAAAGAAATTGATAAGATTTAACCAGAAACTGAGTACACCATGTTTGCTGCATCCTGAAATGATGTGTTTACCGTACCTGTTCTTGAAGTCTAAATATTTCCAGTTCCTTAATTCACTTAAATGCAAATCTTCATTTTCTTAAATGTAACTTCTTTTTGAGCTGTACTTAAAAGGGAGATGTTATTTCAAAATAAGATTCTTTCTAATTTATTCAAGTGTTAATTGTGATTTTATTATTTTTAATTGCTGCTTTGTTTTATGCTCAATGCGTCACAAGGATTTGTAACAAGTTACCGAACTTAACAGTATTGTTTAATTTTGTATCCTTTTACCTTCAGGTAAATTGGAACAACTAGTGCAGATTTCAGTTTGCCTAAAATAATTTTCTCTGCTGGATGGAGCAGATTATTACAAAGTAATTTAAAATATATATAGAAAGTGGGGAAAAGTTGTTTACAGCAAATGTATTTGTTAACCCTGTGATAATTGCCTACAGTGTTTTGAAGATATAAACATAAATATGCCGTATGAATTTATGCATGAATTTCATCTAAGAATATCTCAGACTTGTCCTAATAACTAGCAATACATTTTCTAAAGCAAATTGTTTTCTGGGAGTAAATTGCATGTTGGCTTCATACTTCTTCCTGCAGTCACTAGTATATCTCTAGCTGCTCGCTCTTTCTGCTTTTCCCTTTTTGAGCAAACACATTTAACAGCTGTGGAAACAAACAGGGCATACTTGGCAAAAGTAGGGACCAGATGCCAAACTCTGCAATGCTTGTTCTAGCAGCAGCATGCGGGTCTGTTGCTAACTCCTTGGTGCCACCTCTGCTGGCTCCTTTTGCAGTTTCGCTACTGGCAGGGAACAGAGGTACATCTGGAGATGCTGTCAAGGTCGTGCAGCTGTGGGGCCGTCTTGGCTCCTGTGTCCATATTTCTCTTTTATATTTAAATCATATTTTTCCTTGCAATAACATTAATTACTTGAACATAACTGATATTTCTTTCGATTTTTATGGAGATGGGGAAGGAAATAACTTTGTTTTCTGTACCACTAAGTAGATTTTCTGTGATTAACCACTGTCTTCGGCTTGAGGGAGATTTGATTCCTCTTTAATGGGGCACAAATATATCAGTTGACACCTGGCTGGCACTGCTGACATGCTCTGAGAATCTGAGGCATTTCAGTTACACTGTGCCTGGCAGTGGTATGGGATCACATCAGTGTGTAAAAGATGTGTGGTGTGAGACACATCTGTGTCCTCTTTCACCATTGGCTTTGCTTGAAATTACAAGTCACCCTAGAGAGGTATGGAGAGCAACTCAGTCCAAACACTGTTAATAGCCTGTAAAATAAATCTAGCATCCCAAAGGGAGTGTGAGAAGAAAAGAGGAAGCTGGAGGGAGGAGAATGTGTTATCCCAGCTGAAGCATGCTGGGGACTGTATTCTTGGCAGAGGCTGGACTCTAAACTCGGATCATCCTTCCTTGTTTATCATCACATATAAATGGAAATGTAGACTTTTATCCTGGTATAATTTGCTTCTGTTGGGTGAGTAATACTATGTCTTATTTGGATGTTAATAATCCTTCTCTGCCCAGTGTTTATTTTCTGCCTGCAATTTTCTTCTTGTTCCAGAAGTTTCTTTTTAGTTTTCTTTGGCTTCAGAGCTCATGCAGTATTACTCTTTTATTTGCAAATTAGCTTTTTACAGTTAATCCATGCTGTCCTGTAGGTATTTAATTTCCTGCCCACACCATCAAACATCAGTGGCACTCGAGGCTTTACCAAGACTTCAGGCTCCTGAACTGTCCTATGCATTACTGACACATGAATAGATGAATAACTAAGTGCCTCTTCTGAGTTGGGGTGGCAGTGGTAGGTTCTGCCTACTGCCAGGTAGGTCCTGGTGAAGCCTGGATACGTACCTTCCCTTCTGGTTTTGGATAAGTTGGGAACAAACTATGGGAAGAGACTGAACATACAGGGTGTGTGCTTTGTGTGGATGAGGTGATGAGTTTACGTGGGCTTTAAAAAGGGTGGTGAAACGATCCTGTAGAAAAAAGACATGTAGCACTGGTTTTGAGGAGGTTCGGTACGCAGTGGGAAGCTGGGTATCTGGCAATGTGGAGGCTGCCATTACAGAGAAGCTATGGACCCCTAGCCTTCACTTACTCCTCACAGAACAATCAGTAACCAGAAACTGGTCCATACCTATCAATCAGAAAGATTTATCAGCAGCCAAAAGGTTTTGCGTATTTGTTTTCACCGTGTCAATTTTCAGTGTTGTAACATTGCTTTTGCTGTTTAGTGACAGTGCGATTATTTTTTCCAGATAAAATTATTTGAATTGTCAATTCTATTAAAAAGCAGCACCTCTTAAATTCAGAAAGGAAAATACTGATGCTCCGTAGTTAACTTTGATGTATATTAATGTTCTAACTTTCCTGTATAAGGCAGCTAGAGTTAAAATTGTTCTTTTCAGTAGATGTTTGTAGTCATTTCAATGACTTATTATGCCTAACATTTTTTCTTATAGCCGGATAGTATAATACGAATTTACTTAGGCAGCACAATTTGGTAATGCATTGTTGAAGGTTTTAGACCATTCTGCATATTTTTCATATAAAGGGAAGGCACATGATTCTCGTATAGTGTTTACGACACGCATCAGCAAGCTACTGAAAAGCAAACAAGTGAGATGCTGTATGACTTAATATGTCTATTTGCTACCATTTTAGTAGTATTAAAGTAAGTGTGGGTTTACAATGCATTTGGAATCAGGTTAGATCTATAACTTTTTTTCTTACACTGGGGTAATGAATAGAGGGACCGACTCATATGGGAGATACAAACTTATTCAGGACTGGGTGATTAAAACCCAAACAAAATACCACTTACTATTTTTCTGAACTCCAAAGCTGTGATGGATAAGCAAAACAATATTCAAAGTGTGTTAGTTTATAACTTTTCCTTAATGTTATTTCAGTTAAAAAGACTTACACTTTTCAAGGCCTTGCTTCAGAACAGAAAAGATTAAATAAAGAAACTCAAAATGACAAAAGCCCACTACCTAAAATAGTGGAGAATATAGCTGGTAGACATCTGAAGAGATCCTGTCATCAATTCTTGTTCCTAACCCGTCACTGGCTACACCCAGATAATTTAGGATAGCCCTGGAATTTTACAATGAAAATGGACATGGCATACGTAATGTAGTGGAGAAGGATGTACTGCACACATAGTACCTGCAGGTAGTGCAGTAATCTAGAGAGCAGAAATTGGAAAAGTAAGGTAGCAGAAAATGAAAAGAGTGAAATAAAAATAAGAAGTGGACAAAAAGGGAATTGAGAGCTTTAAGTGAGTCCAAGATGCAGATGCTGTATAAGCAGCAGAATTAAAACAAGATTGAAGCCAGTCAGCAAAGGACTGAATCAAATCAAAATGTTTTTAGAAGACATTGTTTTAAAACTAATCAGTGGGAATGGTACAAAATAGCATGCTGTGTAACTTAGATGAAGGTGCAAATCCTCCACAACTTGCTCTGTAAGAAATAATACCTTGTACTGTGGAAACATTTTAAAATAGAGAGAAATGCATCCCCAAAACACTCCTCAAAGTAATGCTGTTCCACGGTACTTAAGTATGTTCTGTTTGCCCATATTAGCAATACTTCTGCTGTGATGATACAGTTTGTATTATTGTTTCAGATACGTATATTTTTGAAAGGAAAACTTACAAAGAGAAGGTAAAATTACATTTTCAGGAAAAAATATCTAATTCCTAGAAAATGGATAGTTCTCACTGAACTTGATGAAGTGTCAGGATGAAGTGGCTGTATATGAGATATGAATTAATTAAAATTGTCTGTACTTCAATGCTGGTGTCTGTTGAGGCAAATAGAAAATAATTTAGTCATCACTGAAATGTATGCTGCAATCATGACCCAGTAAATAGTTTGTGTAACTTGTTTTTATTTGTATGATGTGGAACATTCTTAAAGACGTGTTCCTATTAATTTCGATGACTAACTCTGCTTGGTTTCATAAGTAATATATTCTTTATGAACTTTATTTTAATAGTTTTCTTCATAAGACACAGAGTAGAGAATTTTTTTTGTCTAATTGCCAGTCTCCTACAAAGTGAACTGTTACCTGAGTAGGCAGAAGAATCAGCCTGTAGGATTGGGACTTTACAGTACTGTGACACATGCACTGGAAAAAGTCATTGCAGTTCTGAAGGTGTTATTAGTCCTAAAGGCATTGAGATTTTAATTTGTCTTGGAAAATATCTTTCCATTCTTTAAGAGTTCAAGTCTTGTGTTCAGCTTTTTATAACTGTCACAGTGAACTTCAGGATTTGTACATCAGAATTTCTTCTTGTAAATCAAAAAGGTGCGCAGTGAATGAATCGATGATAAACACACATTTACATATGAGGAAGAGAATCTACAAGCATTTTAGGAACTCTGTATCAAGTATGAAACGTGCTGAAACTGCAGTCCAGTGGCTGTGCACAAATGGATCGTTTGTATGCAAACTTATTAATGCTTGTATAGCCATTGAATTGTGTATGTCAGCAAACATTTTGAAGATAGGGGTGAAAATAAAGAGATGTTGAAAGTCCTCAGCATTCATTGTTATCATGACAGCAAACCTGTACACCATGGCAAATAGTCATGTAGGAATTTGCAAATAGGAATGGTTGAAATTACTGAGTGGTTAAGAATTGCACACAAAGGAATGGAAACAGTAAGAGCAGGTGGGTTGGGTGTGGAGCCAGTCATATTTAAGAGCTGAGAGCAATTAAAAAAAATATCTCAGGAACTGCCTAATAACAATACAGAAATTAAGAGTAAAAATTACAAAATGATAGGGCTGACAATTTGCATGACTGTAAATGGAAGGCAGCAGAAGTGTGCAGTATAACCTCATTAAGCATTTTTTTTAGAGGGTCAATGCAATAAAGTTTCTGGTTTTGGAATCAAGATTCATACCTGGGTGGAATGGGCAGCAGTCGGACAATGCTTTTAATTTTATGTGATTGCTGTGTTTTTGGCATCTTCCCTACAAAAATTGTCAGCAGATTAAGGTACAAAATCATTGCTTAATTCACTGTGATGATTTGCTTTAAGTGAACTGCATCTGGAGAAAGAATAGTATTGTGGAACAGCTATAAAGTCAGTCTCATGTACTCTCTAAGTCATTGCTCTAGCACCCTATATCCCAGTCACAGACCTCATATGGTCTGTCATAGGAGCTTTGCCTTATATTACTCTAAGTTAACAATTTGGGACTAGTGCATTACACACCACTGACAGTTCTTAGAGCTAGCCATGTCCTCTTGTCATGTATTTTGTCCCTTTGAGTGAGAAAGTGGCAGGTTATGCTTCCTCTCTAGCTTGTCTACTAGACCTTCTTCCCTATGATTGCCATAGGAGCAAAACATAATACAATCAAATATGTATATGCATACAAATGCTGTTTTCACATTTCAGAGCAGACTTTCTGGATGCCGATGTGAAGGTTACCTGTGTAAAAAGAGAGAGGTGAAAGTATTTTTTCACTTACATGACATCATTTTGACAAGAACCTGGGTTTTTTTTACAGAAACCCTGCTGGTGATCTCACATTATCATCTGCAGTCAATATATGAAACAAATAGCTTTAATGATATCTGATTTGGTATGTACTTTGTCTCATGGTTGGATTCTCTTGCGCTTACCCTTCAGTTTTACAAAGTGAGGGCAATTAACCATTGAAGAAATTGGTGTGGCTTCCAGTTATCATCACTGGTGAGCTGCTGATGGTAGATACTTGGGAGTGGCAGAGGGATGACTAAACAATAGAGTTAATTCAACTTCTTCCAGAAAATCATGCAACCTCTCTTACCCAGGAAACAGCTTCCTGATCACAGTAGTCTGTACTGGCCATTATAACAAATGGCTGGCTGTAACCCTTGTTGCTTATCATTTGGGACTATTCTTTTCTTTTTAAGGGTATGATCTGACACAGCTAATGTGCTAAATGCCATTTGTCTTTGAGAAGCCTTCAATGAAAGTATATTCCGCCACATGTGAGAGTGATGTGGTAGAAAATGGCAAGGGAAATGTTAGTCGTTGCGATAATGTCTGGTGTTAGAATATTAAATTCATGCATCCTGAATATATTCAATGAGAGAACTTTTGTTTTCTGTTTCCCGTATTCAGGTTGTATTTGCCACAGTGAGGCAAGTGGGTGGAAAGATACATGGTCTGCTATGCATGACTTTGAAGTAATGTGATCCATAATACCATGTCTGTCTTCTGCATTACATGTATTAAAATTGTTCGTATTAACTACCAGCTGGTATTTCAGGCGGATGCAGCAACTGCTGCTTCTAGAAAACCACACAAGGGAAACAGAAGCTCTTATGTAATGAAAAGGTGTTTTGGTAACTTCAGGGCAGAGCAAGCAAGTACTGAAAGTGCTTGATAGAAATGCAGAGATTTCTGAGATACTCCATAAAGTGAGAGAGAGAGATTGTTAGGACAGTATCACCTTGTGCTCAAATGGGGTGGGTGAACAGAACAGTCAGTGAGGATTGCCATTAGAGGCCAAGACTATGTGATTTATATGACTTTTATATTAGTTTTCAAGGTCATCAGTGCAAATGTTTCAAACTGATGTCTAAAAGTAGGCCTGTGTGGTAAGCAGTAATGAACTACTTTATATTGTTGAAAAAGAAGCTCCGGCTTCAGCTTTTGCGTGTTCCAATGTCTTTTGTCTTTCAAAGTGTTTCAGAGTGTCTACTCTTCAGACTTTGAAATTGCAAAACCCAGCAAACTGGAGGTGGCATTGCTGGAGCTAATGAGGATGTGGATAACTGTCCCTGACTCTTCTGCACTCCCTTTTGGAGGAATAGTTCAATAACCAGAGCTTTCAGATAGATCGACTTCCCACTTCTCTGTACAGTGAGAATCCCCAGAACATCATGAGGGCTTTAAATCTGTAACGCTTTTAGTAGAAGATAAACCGTGACACGGTAATATTTTACACAGAGAAAATTTGGAGTGAGACAGACCTGTTTGGAATCCATTTTATTTTCATTTGTGCCTGCCCTGTGCCCGTTTTCCTGTAGGACTGAGGCATTTTACTCTCAGACCAGCCGTATTTAGTAGCTCAGAGTTATGGCATCCCTCTCAGCGCCCTTAAGAGAAGGATTTTTTTCCTTCACTCAGCTTTGAGGTCTGACACATGGGTCTATTCCCAGCTCCTCTCTGTAGTCTCCTACTGTCCATCTCTGCCACTAACTCCTTGCTTTGCAAGCTTTCTTGGGTCCCCCAGAAGCTTTTTTGAGACCTGCATGATCAGTTTGCGCCCAGATGAGAGGAGAAAATCCTTCTTCCTCCAAGGGCTTTCACCTTCTTGCAGCAATTTCCCTTTTTGCTTTCAGCCTTTCCTTTTTATCCAAACAGCAAAGCAGTGTAGTACGCTGAGAGTGAACAAGACCTAGGGCTTGCTTGTTGTGGGAACAAAGAGTGAGCAGCCCCTCAGCTCAGGAGAATGACAGTAGTGCCTGGCCTTGCTCTTGGTGAACAAAGGTGAAGGACTGTGTGAAGCCATGGAACATTCAGTCACTAGACTGCTCTGAGCAACAAGGTTTTCCTTTAAATGTTGAGCTGCAAAGTAAGGAAAATAGGAAAGCCTTGTAGTACTAGAAATAACGAAAATACTGACAGGAGATTGCTATGAGAAATCACTTTATGTCTTAATAACATTCAAGTTTAGTTTATATGTATATAAGGAAAAATAAAGAAAAGTTGAGTTCTTGACAACTGATTGGTATAAAATCACTTGTTCTTTCCATTCTCAAACTTTATAAAAAATGTCTTTTATTTGCAAAAGAATAGGACACAATCAAGGTATTGGCAACTGATTGCTACAAACTGTTGCCATCTCAAAAGAGAAAAGAAAAACATCACATGACTTTGTATCCTGTTTGCAGGTTTTTTAGATCATGCAAATGAATTAGATCAATTTCTTTTTAAAGATACAGCATTGCAGTGTCTTAGAAATTGTGGACTGGAACTAGAAACTAACGGCACGGACTAAGAACCTGTGGTCCAATCTGCACTCCTTGCCTAGCAAGTTAGTGGCAGCCTAAGTTAGTTTAGAAGTAAAATTGGAGCTGCACTAGTTTGAGATACCTTGCCTATGGTGTTTTTATTTTAATATATACTAAGTATCACTTGAAGGTACTGTCAGAGGAGGAAAGGACTGAAAATATTTACAACAGAAATGTCAAGTTTGTGTAGGTTCCATTTTCAAAAAGAATTTACAAGTAATATTCATGCAACTTTATACATCTTAATTATAGTTATTGAGAAAACAGCTAAAATTTTTCCATCTTGGTGATCATCTCTTAATTGAATTCTCCTCCTCTTCCCTCTTACAATTTCTCGTTACAGTTGACAATTTTTGAAATGGATTGATGAAAGTCTTTTGGTTTTATGGATTACTTAGTATCTCAGTTCTGTCTGCTTTACATAATGATATAAAAATGGTTTAGAGCTTCAGAAATGTCACTAAATCACAGTAAGTAAACAATGTTGTATAAGAAATTGGAAAAATGTTAGGAATTTTAAATAGCTGTTTTCGCAGAGAAAATGGGGGAAAAAATGAAGTTGTGACATGATTTTCTGCTGCAGTGGTAAAGAATTGACGTTGAGCGTACAAATAGTGTATTATGAAAGCTTTCTTTTTAACATTCTGGTCTGGAACACCTGGTCTTACATGTTTAGTGAAACTGCAGTTAAACAGATGCCAAGGAGTCGGGAAACAAGACTTTATCTAGATCACAGGCATTTCTAGATCAAAATATGGGCTGTATCTTCAGAATCCTTGGAAATAAAATGTTGCCATCTATTAAGAGTTCTTTGCAACCCTTTAAAAGGCTGTAGTCCTTCAAAGGACTTGTATCCTTGGATGCTTTCCACTTCCTTTTCATTTGCTATATGCTGTTCTTCTGAACACCTCAAAGTACCTTATAAATAATGAATTAGGCTGTACAAAAAAACCCCAACTATGTTGTATAGACAGCATTGCAACCAATTTGCCAGGGACTGAAGTGAAATATAAAGAATAAATGCTGTAGGTACTTTCTGAAGAGGCAGAAAAAGGAAAATTAGGAATAAAACCATCACCACATGACAACAACTAACATTCTTTAGCTGTCTTTTAGCAATCGAATAAGTGGCATTAACTCCCCATCCCCCCAAAAGACCCTTAATAACATTTGCTGTTACGTACACATTCACATGCCAATTCATATTTTGATCTGTATATTTAGCTGGGAACGTAAATAATATTTGAACATTCGTTGAAATGCTTAAATGCTGTGCTTGTGTGTCACGTTCGTGTTATCAGTTACTAAAACCTATGTGTCAATGGATTGATCAGTCATCAGGTATGTGTTTGAGAGTGAACAAATATTTTTAGTATTACTTCTGTGTTTCTAATCTTACTTCTCTGGAAAGAGCTGATCTGGGGAAAACAGTCAATCTGATTGGTTTTGAAACAGTTAGATCTCAGAAATTTTTTCTAAGTGTTTTATGAACTGGAAGGTAACTTGCATTTTCATGTTCAAAAGTTTTAAACTAACTTGATCATTCCTGTCCAGTTTTTTTACTTAATACCACGGGGCATCACTGACTGCTGTTTAATTATGAAAATATTTGAAATGCTTATGGATAGTTCTGTGATTTTATTAAGCATATAATAACTACTCATAGATTATGATAAATTTCTCTTTTTGGAGTAAATAACACTCCTCAGTGAGTTTTCTGAACTTACATTGAGGGCCTTACCTAAAGCAATTTGATTTTTTTTCATTGAAGTTATTGGAAGAGTCTTTGTAAAAGGACTTTTGAAAACAAACCAGTAGTATGGACTCTGCCTACTCGATAAGTACATTAGGTCCTGGATTTTTCCATCTGTGTTGCTCTGAGATTTTGTATTGCAGAAGTAGTGCTAAGCAGCACTCTTATAATATTTTAGTTGCATTTCAATCAAACCCACTGTTCCTTATCCTGGATGTTAACTTCTGCTTCTAATGGAAAAGTAGCAGCAGAAAGTGTTATCTTACCTTCCTTGTGCTGCATGGCTCCTGGACAAAGAGACAGGATATGGAGCTAGATGCAAACACTAGCTGCCTCATGGATTACCTAACATTCAGTGTTTCTAAGCCCTCTTTTACTTCTCTCTATGAACACTTACAACGTATGAGTTTCTGTATTGTGTTCCAATTGTGATTTAGCTTGGTGTTTGTCAACTTAGACACTAAGCAAGGAGCTAAATCCTGGGAGCGCTCAGCAAGTGAGTTGTATGTGACATTACAAGCAGGAGCCAACAAAACCCTTCCCATATCTTACTGTGTCACACTCATTAAAGGCACAACAATAAATAAATAACTCAGTCCCCAGTTAGTGTAGAAGCACCGTAGGCTCTGATTTGGTGCAGTGAGTGGAGTTTATGCCATTAAGTTTAAAAAGTGCGGACCTGGACCCTAAGAATTTTATAAGATATTCTAGGTTTTATGTTTTTAATCTCTCTGTTGTTTATAGGCATGTTCTCAGTTGTGATGTGAAGGCCACAGAGAAATTAAGTTTGTTAATGGTACCCCAAAAAACCTTTAAAACTGTAAAATCCTGTTTTCATAATGAGTACTATTGTACCATCAAAAGTACTATTTCGAACAGAGAAAAATAGGCCTATTTCTCTTAGAAAGCTCTTGCTCTTCCTTTTCTATCCTCCATTTCTACCCTGACAGGTCAAAAGTTACCAGTCTTAGGCTTGTCACAGGTGCTGGATTGCATGTTGCCATTTCTGGGATTCAGGCCAGTGTAAATTTCAAAGTAGAAGGAAAAGTGAATGTTGAATGTTTTTCAGGCAGTCTGGACATTATGGTTCTGCTTTTGTTTGTTCTCTTATTTTATTAATTATTGTCTGAGTTATTCACATGCCTGTTATTGGTGGAGGAAATCCCAGAAGACTTCAGGTAGAGCAGGGAAGTGTATGCCATAAAATTCAGCTTATCCCTTGGCAGTGATATTTAAATCAGTTATAAATCATTGATACCAGGAATACATCATTCATGAATTCATGTCTGTATGTACTGAACTGATTAAATAGATATTAATTTTTGTTGTTCAGTTTCATTTAATTCCTGCATTGACTGATCTATGACTCTAGTCCTTAAAAACCTTGGGTTTGTTTCCTCCCTGTGTTACATAAAGGAAGAGAGAGAATATTGTTTTCTTCGATTGTGTTAATTAAATATGCTCTGTCTCCCATTTGGATTTATCTTTTTTACTAAGTGATGGTATTTTTTTGACAAATTTCATGAACTCAAATAATTTGAGAGATTAAATCAAAATTTTCAAAGAAATAATTTTTCTTTTTGTGTGCAGATGTGTGTATGTGTGCTTTTGATATGACAGACGAGGGACATTCAGGATGCTTTACTTTGTCACTCTCTTCCTCTAGTTGAAACATAACAAGTGAAATTTTACTTCATTTCTGTGTAAATTATTTGTATCAAAATATCTGACTTTCAACCCTAATAGAACTGGAAAACAAAAATCACAGTTTGCACAAATATTTACAGATATTTTGGGGCAGGGAGATTCTGCCAGCCAGTAGAAGAGTAGCTATTTGAAAGCTGGAATTCCACATCAGCATAGCCCCCATTGCTCTTGTTTTGGAGGAAGGTAATATTGACTAGACAACTGACATTGTTTAAAAGTCTCATCTATATCATGAATTGACTACATTTCCTTGTAAAATATTTCCTGTTCACTCTGAATATTCAGTCTCTAGCTTTTATTTGTGTTTAAATAACTGCAACCTATTAACAGATTTTCTGTCTTTCTTGTGCAGGAGAGTTACTGGACCAAGCGCAATGTAATAAAGGCTGTTGCTTTCTTTGCACTTTGGGTCAAGCCTGTAGCAAACTGTCCACAACTAAATGTGCCTAGACAACTTTTGTCATATTTTGGTAAATACATTACTATTTTCAGCATCTTACATCATATTTTTGTTTGCTCTCTCTAAGACATAAAATAATGGTTCCATGAGAGAGATTTCCTTTGTTGTGTGTACATTTAACTTAATTTTATGACTGTGCTTCTAAAACATGTTTTAGAATCATTTTGCTGTAATTTTTTCCCATTGAAAGCAGCATAATATTTTATGATCACATGTATTTTTATCCTCAGATTATGACTGGTGCAGGAACAAGATACTTATTCCCATTTAATATGGGGTCAAGGGCGAGTAGGCACAAAAATGTACCGAAAATCAAGCAGATTGGAACTGATTTTGACCTGGTAGAAGATACATGCTAAGCAAGTTCCGATTTTCAATATTGTAATAATGTGAAATTTAGAATTAATTTTTCTGCTTCCCATAAGTCAAAACATTCATAACTGTCTCTTAACTTCAATTGTCAATTTAATCTTCCTGACAAAAGTTTAGGAAAGCTATAATGTGAAATGATTAAAAAGAATTGGTTGCTAACATCTGTTCATTATATATTTCCTTCTCAAAACATCCAGATTATTTGTCTCAGACACATTTCTGCTACCCTTTTGGTACGTATTTCAACATGAGAAAAATACTTCTTGTTCATTTGTTTAACACACATACAAAATACTCAGTAGGTTGCATTATGGCAGGGCAGAGTGGCGTGAGGATCTTCTCCTGTAGCTGGCCTTAAAGACGAGTTATTCTCATTTCAAACCTTAGTATAAGGAAACTAATAGCCATTTTTCTCTGCTGAGACTTGTGCCTCTGATGTTACACTGTGGATGGCCTGGGCTTGTGCAGAATGTTCATAGACATGTATCATCCTTCCCTCCTCTGCTCTTGCAAAAAAGAAGTAATTCACATTGAAATAACACAGCAGTAGAAGGACAATTTGCCTGAGGCCCATTAAAAAAATTGAAATATTACTTAAAACATACAGTAGCATTTGTGTTGTCTCCCTACATTTCTATTATTCAGCCATGTAACCTGAATTTAGCTTGCTTAATATTTTTGTCACAGATTACATTTAATTTGGCATACATGTTGCCAAACTATAAAGAGGTTACCTCTCCCATTCCCCTGTTAGCTCAAAATTTAGTCAAGCCTTTGATGTAGATATCTTATGGTTACGTTACAGGATTCCACTTTCTTCCTTGGGATCCTCTAAGGGAAAAATTCAGTCAGTGCAAATGATGGTCAGCATTCAACTGCATTTCTAACCTAACATTTAGCCACTCCTTAGTGTTCTGACTCCTCCTCTTAGAATATTTTATTTCAGAGACTGGGCTGGTATTCTTCAGAACACTTTGGATACTTGGGCATGCTCAAGTCTGTGCTGCTTCAAGGGTAGCTGAAATAATTATCTTAGCTCTACAGCTGAGATATCTGCTGGTGCGAGAGAAACCCCTGAGTGACATGAAAACCAGTGAAGCTTTTCTTTGCTTATTCAAGGTAGGTGAAAAAGTGCATGGCAGGAGCACCATGACTTGCTGGTGGCTCCTAATTAGCACTCTTGCACTGAGACTGCAGTGCGTCAACCAGACAGGGTTGGTGAGTGGCCAAGAGCTCACTGTAGCCTAATTTTTCCTCATTAGCCTCCCAGAACTACACAGTCATTTCTGAATCCCCCTTTTTTTTGCTTGGATTTACTAATGAGAGACCTGTTTGAAGTCCTACAACCCTGAGCCATAATTTCTCTTGATGTCACTGACAGTTAGAACCTGTCGTCAGGCATTTAGTCTGATTACACGTCAGGATTTGCTGTCTGGGAAAGAACACTTTGCAAACAGCAGGATCAATGCTTAATGTTTCTGTTACACATCTGAAATGCTTAAAGACGGGAAAAAGAGAGCAGAAATCAGACAGAAATAGTGTGGTTTATATGTAATTTTAAGTTTAGATGCTTCTACATTCTGGGTTTTATGTGTGTGTTTATACACGTACATGCACAAGCATGCATCAGTATTTCTGTCTCCTCATGCAGCTATCATTCAGTGGGGTATGATTTCCTTGCTGTGAAGAGGGCATCATCTTACAATTTGTACTTCTTTGGCTAAGATTGGAATCACAGAATTGTTTAGGTCGAAAGGGACTTCAACGACCATCCAGTTCCAATCCCTCTGCCACAGGCAGGGACACATTCCACTAGACCAGTTTGCTCAAAGCCCTGCACAACCTGGCTTTGAACACTTCCAGAGCAACCTCTTCCAGTGTTTTACTGCCTTCATCGTAACAAACTTCTTCCTTATATCTAATCTAAATCTCCCCTCTTTCAGTTTGAAGTCGTTAGCCCTTGTCCTATCCCTCATTGCTCTTAAAAATCTTATAATACTGCACAAGATCCATCTCTCAGAGACTGATCACTCCATGCTGAGTCCTTCTTCACCTCATGTAATAAACTGTGTTTTGACATTAATATTTTTTCCTTTTCTAGTCAGTAAACAGTTCTCAGGGAACACCTAATCTAGAGCCTCCAGTAGGGACTGCTTATCAAGTGCAAGCCTCCTGGCTGGCTGAAAGATTCACCTCCAAGCCCGTGTCTCAGAAAGAACCTCAAGTTCTTTTATTCCTTAAATTACCATAATTGTGTGTCTTGCAGTTGCAGTATTTTCATGCTAATGCTGTAATTTTCTCCTTTTTTGGTTGGTTTGCTGAATTGGTTTCAAGGCTCTTTGAAGTGTTTCCTGTTAAATAAGCTGGGAGGGTTTTTTACTCTTTAGTTTCGGTTTGGTTTTTTTCCAGGTGCGAAAATCAGGTGGCAGTTGAATTAGTTTTGATGCTCAATCTTTGTTCTGGTGTCACACCCAATGGGTTGTTGATGGAAGCCAGTGTGTTTAAATGACCATTAGCTGATAAGAATCTAAATGCAAGACTTTGCAGGTTAAAAAAATTAAGATAAGCCTGTTTTTCCTTAACATCCCCCATTAGCCCAAGTGTGCTTTTCAGGTTTTTTTAACTTTTTTGAAACCTGAGTGAATTTATTTACAGGATTTTATTGAAAATGTGTAAGATTTAGCCTCTTGCATGAACACTTGCCTAGTAAATACTAGGTAATGATGTTGAATTAATCTGTGTTAAAAAAAAGAGTAGAAAGATACTGTGATGTTTTCAGACTTGGCCCAGGTACAGCAGAAATATTTTCATTTAGTATCCAACTGCTTAGAGGGATTATTTAACTCAAACTCAGCATTGCTAAAATCTCTCATAATAATTCATTACATAATAGGATTACCTTAAAAAAGAGCTAGACAGCACAGTTGGTCAATACAGTAGGATACATTTCTTCAGGTCTAGGCTTAAATCTGACCCTGGGACACACATGCATCATGTTTGCTGGTCTAAATAAAGTCCAAGTAGATGTTTGTTCATATTCCATAGACTCTGGCATTACTTCGTGCAGCTGGCAGCCTGTTCAGTAAAGACCCAAGACTCAACTAGCAGTTTTGGACAGAAGAACACTGGCACAGCTGTTTGGAGAACCTGATTTAGCACATCTGAACTGTTCTTGGCTTTAGCCAATGGGGGTAGTTTTTCATTTCCCTTACTGCTAGAATTTATCAGATTCACACAATAAATTAGTAGAAACCAAAGAAGAACAGTTCCCCTGGAATTCATCTGAGCTACTGTGTCTAGTTCTTATTCCTAATTATAACTGGGTTAGAAAAACTGGCTTAAATAAAATCTAGTAATAAAACCCCGTGTTGCAATACTCACATAAGCTTAGTCATCTCTCAAAATTAGGAAATACAAAAGAATAAAGTTTCAATATCAAGAATCAATTCTGAGGTTTTAGGACATAATCTATAATTAAGTAATCAGTTGGGAAAATCTGTGTAGCTTTGTGCTAAGTATAACCTAATTGTATTTTACTTATCCATTATCTCATTTAGGAGTTATTTCTCAATTAAGTTATATGTATGTTGAAGTAAGGTACATACTGTAGAATAAAACCATTATATAAGTAAAGAGAATAGTTCTGAGAATAATGATATTTTTCTTTTTTTCTGAAATGCCAAATGTTTTCATTTTTTCCTGTTGCCATCCAAATGAAAATTTCTGTGTGGCAACAGAATTCATACAACCAAATTTCAGTGCTTTATTCTGACGCTGCTGCATTTTCTATAGGCTGATGCGAGAGCACTGTTTTTATCAGATGCAGATTCAATGTCAAACTGACTAAAAACTTCAGTTTGTGTTACATAAGTTCACTTTTCTTACCCCTCATTTCTAAAACAAAAGTTGTATTGTCATTTCCAACAAGAAGAAATTCTAGTATGCATGTTCTTCTCCAAACCAAAGCCAGCATATGGAAGCAAAGCCAATTTAAGATACAGAGAAAGCTCAAATTCCTAATGCTTTAGGAAATAAATTACTAGAACAGTTTACCTAGTAACACATCGGATCTGTCATCACTTTGCAGTTTTGAAACAAAATGGGTAAAAGGAATGGAGAAAAGGACTAAAATAGTGTATCTGGTTTCTGAGCATCTAAATGCAAAAAATAGAAAGAGCCTCTCTTAGCATGGAATAATAAATATTTATTGTGCTAGAGGAAGAGCAACAGACTGTTATTTTATGGTAAGAGCACTTATCCAGGAGCACGAGAAATACTCATCCAGCTCTCAGTGAGAACAAAGAGCTTTCCTTTGGCCTGGCCAACCTTCAGCCCTGTTCAGACTTTGAAAAGGATTCCCTCTTTCCGTGCCCTAGGGAAGGAGCCGTGAATCCTGGCTGGTACTTCCCAGACACCCGAAAAGAAAAAGCATCCAAATTCAGACCCATTCAGTTAACTAGACTTTCTACTGTCTAGTTGAGGAGGTTTGCTTTTCATTTGCTGGCTTATGCGGCCCCTCTTCTGAAATGCTTTCATCATGCATTTTTAAAGGTCTGTTGAAGTATAACTTATATACTGTGAATAAACGAATAACCCATAGAAACATAAGCATTATATACTTTTAACATGTCTGCCATGGACATCTTTCTGAAATACTTGTGTGAACTCAGGCAGGAGGTCTGTGTCTTCAGAAAGTTTTCTGAGTAAGATTCTCTGGCCTGTAGTATGTAGGTGAGATGACAGAGCCTTCTATGTTAAAAAAGGAAGAATAAATCTGCTAATGTTGGACTGTCTGGTGGATAATGATGGTTATGCTGCATGTATGGCATGTGCATTGGAAAAACCTAACATTGCTGCTTTATGAAGATTTGAAAATGCAAGCCCTAGAGTATCATTAACATTCACATATTCCACAACTTCAGCTCCCGTTAAATAGAAAACTTGGTGCATTGCACAAATCAAATAGTATAAAAGGTGGGGCTGAGTCTCTGTTGTTGAAAAAGCCTCGGGTGTTAGTATTTCAGATTGTTTGAAGTACAAAATTCCAGCTACATCTGACGGCTCTTGTAGTCTGTCTTCTGACGGATACTATACAAAGAGATGAGTGTGTCTGTATGTACATGTGTGTATATATAAATAAAAATCCAGAATGTCATACATCGTATCTGATCTTACTTTTATTCTGTCAACTAATGCAGTGGAGCCTATAATGACCTTAGTTGCTATGAATACCGAACTCGTTACCCGTGGCTGGGTGTCATTCAAACTTATTAATGCCCCTGGAAATCTGGAAGTTTTCTAATGTAAGTGAGAATAAATTTATAAAGCAGCATGTTGTCTAAGAAGGAGAAAGCCCAAGTCATTTGAAATTTGTCAACATTAAGAAACGAAACAGTACAAAATGGAGCAGATTGAATTATTTCTTATTACAGGGCAGTTCAAAGTGAATTGCATTTTCTCGTGATTTCCAAACTTGATTTGAATGCAATCAGACATGTTCTTGCCGTTAGGTTTTTAGAACTAAAGGACAGTGTTTAGAATTAGACAAAATATTTCAGGAAAACATGTTTTACCTAACAATGCTCCCCTCTTTACAACCTTAAAAGGGAAAAGAAATCCTGTAGATACATGGGACATTCACTATTATGACTACAAAAGGGTGCACTTTACAAAATCTGTGTAAAATTAAATCCCTATTACCAGCTGAAGATTTACTGTTTAATTTACCAGAAGATAAAGCATGCTTTGAAAATGCATTTAAATCTAGGTGACATGAAATACAAATTAAAGATGAAAATGCCCCTGAAATGCCATAAATAAAAGTATGATACTACTGGTTTTAGATAAGGTAATAGAAAAGCACTATTCCTGGATAATATTTCCTGTAGTGTGTTAGATGGCTTTCTTATTAGGGCTTGGTTGTATCATTTTAAGAGAAATACGAGTGGACGTAATCACAGGGTCAGAGCTATTCTTAGTCAAAAACAGGCTGCAAACACATACCTGTATCATTTTCTGTTAACATTATCAGTATATTCAGTACAGATATGTACATTTCTGATTTCATTTTTACTGACTTTTTGGCAGCCTTTGAGAGGTGGTTAAAAAATCTTTATATCTTTACAGAACTGCATGTATGTGAATTCCTGGCCCGACGGATGCTTCTGGCCACTGCTGAATTGAAAACACAAAAGAAGAGTCCTTAGGGTGGACAACTTGGAAAATGCTACATACAAGGTACAGAACCTCGGATAGTAAAAGCACTATTGATGTTCTAAATTTAAATCAACAGAAATCTCAAAATGTGAAATGGTTTGCAAAACAACTTGCTTGTTTTTCTGGATTGTACCACAAAGTAGTGAAGCATAACCAGATTTGTATTCTGTTTTCTTTATCTGAATGCCTCCTGTTACAGGCAGTAACACAGATTTGGGTAGCCACAGAAATCCTATTATTTTCTGTAATGTGGGAATTCTTCCAGGGCATCTGGAAAACTACAAACACATGCAAAAAGGTCATCCTCAAAACTTCATTTGTTTGATTTCAGATGAAAGCTACAGAAACAGGAAGAAGGCAACTCCCCTCCCACTTTGTACTATTGTGTGAAAATCTATGAACATTTTGGGCTTTGACTTACAGCAGCCATATTTTTATGTACTGCTATCTTTGAGCTTTTGCTGGAATACGTATTTATTTATTATTCCCCAAGTGTTTGTATTTTATGTGTACCAATGAAGCACCTACCACTGTATACGCTACACAGGAGCGCAGGAGAAGTGACTGTGAGTTATATGTTAGAAAGTCAGAAGATTTAGTAAGCAGTTGGGGCTGGTTTTTTGTTTTTCCTTTTTTTATTCACTAAAAAAAAAAGTAATATTTAATGTTTTAGCTGGCATATGATATTATCTAGGAGATCCAGCCATGAATCAGGTTATCACAATGTTCTGTTTATACAATTGGTGATGTATAGGCAGTGTAAAATAGCAGTGATTAAAACCGGTTCAAATACTAGGCAGATTACAGTAGCAGCAGTTCTGGAGAATGTAGTCCTTAATTACTGCAAATTTAGTTTTACTGATTCTGAGTTTTGAACCCTTGTTATTTAATTATTTTTTTTTTTTGCAAAATAACCCATAAATATTAACTGATCAGTGACTTACGTAGAAAGCAGCTCTTTGGGGAACATGGTTAAAATAGGATATGGCATTGATCAGAGTCTGCAACTCTGTGAGGCCTCTTCATGTGGCAGAGAGCATGTACTGCATTAGAAAATGCTAATAGACAGACTATGACATTCCCCCATCCCATTAAGCCTGAAGGAGTGTCAGGATTTGCCATCTGGCTCTCCATGTGCACCACTTTTGTCAAATTTACTCTTTTTCCTCAGTTGTTCATCCTCCTTTTTTTCTTGGTTTTGTTGCTACCACCACCAGCCCTTTCATCCTTCCTCCCCCTGGAACAGAAATCTTCATTTTATCTAGAGATGCTTTGCTTCCTTCTGCTTCTGCCTGCCCACAGATGCTAATAACAGCTCCTTCTTAGGCTGATGACTAGTCTCTATAGCAATCAGGCAGCAGAAGCACTCAGTGCTAAAAAACAAGCAGATCTTAGTAGCAGCCTCCATTTTTTTCTCTTCCCTTTCTCTGCAGCAGTTACTACCTGCCTTCACCTCTGCAGAAACCTGTAAATGCGGTGATATTCATCTGATGGAATGGACCGAGTAGAGGGAAACAGCAGACTATGGAGTAGTTTCCTAAAGTACTAAACTAAATTAAAGCTTAGTTGATTTTACTACGTTTTGTGAAAATAACAAAACATCCGAAATGTAGATAAATATTCTGCTGCTGTTCAGCGTAGCTAAAATACCTGATGAAAGTGATATACATAAGAAGATTGACTGCTGTCGTGTTAAACATAGAATACTGAAATAGTGATAAAATACTACCCTATGTATTTTGGGTGAAAATGCAATAAATATTCTAGTTCATAAGGGAACATTCTCAGACTGAGTGGAAATGAAAATATTTAATTTTCTAGGCATGGATGTCTATAATATTACAGAGAAAAGGTGAATAAGTAGAGTTTGTTTTTATTGCAAAGGCAAGATTTGGATACTGTATCCTGTGCAGGAAAATCAAATAAGATGTTCTGTCAGGAAGATAAAAAATAAATAGCATTAGTTCTCTAGGCTGATTCTAAGCTATCTAAAATATGTCCAGTCTAACATAGATGGCATTTAGTTACAGCACAGATGAATATTTAGTAATACTCTACAGAGACTGAAAGGATAGCTTGTGTTTTACTAGACACTTGAAAACATGCAATTCAAAATGTTTCCTTTGTTTGATGTCAAAAAGTATCATGATCATTTTGCCAAATAGCACACAAACAAAACTATCAGGGGATATGCCATGCTGACAGGCTTTGAGTTAGAAGATTAGTTTTGAATGAACAAAACTTCAAGTAATTTGCTAGGTCTTTCAGTCAAATGTAGGACAGATGTTTTATAAATAATGTAATACATAACATAATAAGTGGCTTTAAAGATTTTCAGTAAGGTCAAAGCAAAACCTATTTTGGGGGCAATTGGCAGGTGGCAACAAGTAAAGTATAAATTAAATCCCAAAGCTGTTTTTCAAAACAAAACCAAGTGTGACTTAGATTTGGTAATGAATGGACAGCCTCAATGAGGCAGTTGAATTAAAAAACAGCAGTAATTGTGAATTTTCATAAGCAAGAGAGAGGGCAACTTTGACTGTTCCTTCACAGTGTCTTTGTCGGACTTGTCAAGGGGTGCCAGAATAGGAGATACTGTCCTTTATTAATTGATACCCATTATACTGGCATGACCCTTTTTGGGAACATGGGGGAACCTCTGTACAAAGGTACCAGAATATTTTATTCCTCATCTTTAATAGGAATAACTTTATCCATATGAAGATATGCATCTGTTTGCACCTGCACTGGGGGAGTTATTTGCTATGCAGAAGATCATGTTCAGCACAGCGGACCTCAGGTACAACAGAGATACTGAGTGAAGCAGACTTCAGTCAGACTTCTGGGTATGAGAGATTAACAATGCAGGTTATGCTATACTGGCTGCACCAACCTAGTTAAAGTGAGGCAGCTTTGCAGCACACATGAGACTGCAGAGTACGCTGACGGTGCAGTTGATAGTGCAGTGATATCTCCCTTCTAACTACTTTATCCAACTGTGTGTTCTGAGCACTGACTCCAGGTCAGCAAAGAGTCTGAGCACACAATATACAGACTGTCTGTATTCTAATGTTTAAAAGCTTATGATTACAGTCTCTGTTGAATCAGGGCTTACTTGATAAAACTGAAACTGGTATAGAAAATTTTCTGGGTTTGCGGACAAATGCAGAAGAGTAGTGTTATATAAGCAATATGAAAAGCAGCACTGACAAAACAGTGGAAGAATGGGTTCTTAAAAACTGCCAGCAGGGAAGGATTATGCAATAGAAAGAAAAAAAATTGTTTTTTAAGTCAGATGCATTGTGTACCAGAATCTCAACGTTCATTTAATGGGAAAGTAACTTTCTGCTTGCTAAGAATGCAGGAAATATCTTGAAAGCATGAACCGGATGGGGAGTGATGTACTTTAGTAGGCTCCATCAGTAAAGCCTGAAAACCACAACCTTTGTGTATTTTAGTAACCTATTCATTTCAATGCGTCATTCATCTAGCTACCAAATGATGACACCTGAAAATATAGATCACTGGTTCTAACTCAGCACTGCTGGAAGCAGAAAGACAGCTGATTACAATACAAAGGGAGTATATATTTCTTACGACAAACACTTTTCTCTTGTCACCCTTTATAATACCTGTTGTTGAGAAGCTATTAAAAGAGCTATTAAAAGCTACTCTTGTGTGTCCGTGATCCAAAGCTACACTTATCTGTGTGTATAGATTGTTTGTCTAGCTGTGCACTTGCAGAGCTTGTACAAAATATGGAGTAGACTAAGCAGGACGTAGAATGATTAATCTCTAAACTTATTGCAGAGTAATACTGGTTCATACCCTGATCTTTGTAGTTGTCTTGGTATGTAACCATCTTCAGAAGCTTCAGGGAAGAACCAGAAAGTTTATAACATGCAGTACTTTGGTTTTCCACCATAACATAATCTTTCTGTAACTTTAATTATTATTACACTTAATAATGTTTGTTTTAGGCTGTGGCTTCCCAGCTTTGTTGTTGCCATCCTTTTCTTCTCTTGTATTTCTACTTGGAACTAGAAACATAAATCAGTGAATAAGTAACAGAATTTGGGATCTAATGTTTTAATTTCTTTATTTGAATTTGCAAGACTTCTAGAATGATTTCTTACCGTTAGCTGCTGGTGTTCAATTACAGTGTTTCTGAATGTGTGAAAGTCTCCTTTTTTAATAATATCCTTTAGCAATACATTCTGTTGGGGAGTAGGGGTGGGGAGGAGAAGAAAGTCAGATTACAAGCTTTAAACTAGTATTCATTTTATCAGTAAGCATTCCTGAATTGTAAATGAGGGAGAACAGAAACTTCCAGAGTCTCACTTTGTTCTAGTCAGTATTAATGTTTGGTTTTATGGTGCATTCATGTGTTTCTCTTTTCTTGAAAGAGATGCGATGCATCTCAGTGTATTTTAGGAAGAAGTTTTCTTGGCTATTCATACTCCTCTCACCCCTCTTTGACCTCCTTGTATTTTAAGTTTTCCTCACACCTTCTTGTTAGTACTCTTAAAGTTTTGACTGTAGAGTTGGGCAACTTGATTCTTCTATCTTAGGTAGTAAGGTTTTACATTAGGGGTATAATAACTGATCTTTTCTCAGTTAAGAAGCCCACCTGAAGACAAATTGATTTGGGTTAGACTGAAGCCAGTACTTTTCAGGATTTGTGAAGAAACAGATTTCTTCTGGGCATTTTAATATAAGTATAAAACTAGACTAATGAGGGGAGATAGATAGCTCTTTACAAAGTCCAGCAAATGCTAGGGCTGATTGTTGTCATCCACCATACCAGTACCTTTCAGTTTTCACTCTAGTATATTTTTAAGCATTTTATACAAAATTCCACAAAATATTTTGTTGGAAAAAAGAAAATAAAAAATCAACAATTCTAACCCTTCCCAGTGTTTGTTTTCAGCTGGATGTATTTGGATCTGGTATAATTGCCAGTTTATTCTTCAGCAAATGGTAATAACCAAAGAATGTTTTATCAATCTATTCCAGACTAATGTGAAGTGCCTAATTTTTATGTATGTGTGTATTCCTATATAAATATGCTCAAAACCAAGCTAGGAACTTGTCAGAAGTTCAGCGCAAGTTGCACATTACATCATTATTTCATGATAAAATAAATCAAATGCTCGTATGGATACATAGGGGCAATAACTGCCTATCCTCTTGCCATGTCACACTCACATGGCAAGTGTTGTATGCCATAAAAATAGTTCAGCTATGTCTGCAATATTTTCTTTATAACAAGAAAACAAATGAATAGTTTCGAGTACAGTTGAAAGAACAAGTGTGGTGTTGTGTTGCTTTATGATCTGTGCTCTGTGTAACACACTCTTGACCTTTCAAGGAACAGCTTTCTTCTTTCAAATGTAGTTTTATTTTTTATAAGTCTAGATATCTATGGGTCAAGGAGGAAAGCAATAGAGTATTGCAGTAAATTGACCAGCATACAACAATGCCACTGTCCCCGCAATTGAATCAGAGTTGTGCAACATATGCCTTATACTAAACTAGCTGAAGACTGTGTTTTGCTTCAAGTGGCAGGAAGCTAGATTTCCAGAGGCAGGAGGTTAAGTCGTAACTGTTCTTTTTTCCAACTGTATGTAATGATAACAGTGAATATTAAAGCATGCAAATGACCAATCTTATAACAGAACTTTTTCTGTCATTTGTACAGCAGGTTCCCTTCAACCCCACCTTCCCAATGGATGCAAAAATATGAAAATATAGGATCATTTCAGTAAAGTTTGTTAGTGTTCACTTGTTTTTCGAGAAAAGTGAAACAGTTTTGCATATAGAAATATAAGATGATGGGGATTGTAATAATGACTGTTAATGAAATAACTGTCAGTCTTGAGAGAGGAGAGTGTATCATCTACTGCTTTGGCACCTGTTGGCTCATAGGCATGCAGGGATTAATATTCAGATACTGCTTCAGTGATTTACTTGTCAGTCTGTGGAGTTTGCTAAATGGTCATCTGGAAAAACCCTGAGATTAGTTTTTGCTTGGATGTATGAGTTAAGAATTTGGGGAAGCTTTCAAATAAAAGTTGGAGGAAACAGTTGTTCTGGTTATGAAAACACAGCTCCAGAAGTTGCAAGCTTCCTTATCTTCTTCCTTATTCAGAAGGACTGGAAGACAGGGTTTGTTTCTGATGTTGAATTACTCTAACTGATGGAAGCTAGTTTCCTTTAGGTAAACACTAGAAAAGTTAGTCAGATAAGCATTTATCATCTGCCTTCAGTGCTAAGCATGATTTATACGTGGAAGTTGGGTTTTTTTTTAAAAAGATGTGATGCCTTGTTCCCCTTAAGTACCCATAAAGTTGCAAATGAGAATATTGATTGTGATATTGATCAGCTCAGTGATGGTGCTGAGGCATCACTATATTAATTAGAAGGTCCTAAGCTTAGTTAATAACCTTTCTTTCCTTTCTCTCTCTCTCTCTCTCTCTCCTTTTCCCAGTATGCAGTACACATGACTAAAAGAGTACTGTGTTTAGTGGTGTTCTTGTCCAGGTGTAAGCACAGCACTTAGGACAAGCAAAAGAATGCAGTAGCCGTTTCCGTGAGGAGTTGTTTTGGTTTTCTTTTCCCTCCAGCCCCCCATTGATTTCAAATGCAATTTGCTTCATCGCTGACGAAAGGCAAGGGAAGAGCAAGATTCTCTGCATTTTTTTCAGATAAATGTGTTTTATTTTTGTATGTATTAAAATATTTAGTCCTCATGTGTTTGTAATGTGTAGGCTGTGCCAGGAAGAGAGGCCACTATTTAGCTGATAAAGTTAACAACAAGAGACAAAAAAGTGTTTCATTAATATTACTTATGCCAATCCGGAAAGCAACTTTCTCTTATTAATATAGTTGTTACTGGTATAGCATCTGGTACATTGGAGTGCATCAGGGACATTATCAGTATAAAAACATTACCCTAATAGGCAGCTGTATTACCAAAAATGGGGGTTTTTTTGTGGCCCTAGCCTAAGGCATTTTCTACACACAAACATTATCACTTTGCCCGTAAATGGTAACTGGTATAGTTTAAAGGGTCCGCACATCTGGATCCTGGGCAGCTGGGATACACATACTCAGTCATTTAACAAATATACACTGTTGTAACCCATCCAGGAAGATGTATAAGCTGTATTGTTACAGGCTACCTTTTCAAAATTAACTGAATTCACATTGACAGTTGTGCTGGCACAGTTATTTTAGAGAATAGTTGTATTGTATGTACAATCTTAAAGGACAAAAAATTACACAGGGTTGTGTTGAGTCAGTGCAGTCATGGGAATATAGCAATATTTTCCTACTTGAATGAGCTGAATTCCAAGTCTTCCTTTCTTTTTTGCCCCATGGAGCATGCATATGCCAAACCACATACCCCACATGCTATGAGATAGTTTAATAGCCTGGTATACAGAAGAAAGAGGAATAAAATATCATGAAAATGGAGTGACTGAATTAAAAATAGGACCTATCAGAAGGGAAGGAAGACATCTTCTGAAGCATTTCAAAGTCACATATAAAGATACGCTATGCTCTGGTTCTGACTTTCACTTTCATTTTGGCTGTTTGATGGTACCTATACCTGAAAAATTAAGAATTCATATCATGTTGGAGGACTGATTTTCACAGTTTTCTTTTAGGTTCACTTGTCCCAGTGTGTCCAGCTGAATCATTCAAATGTGTGTTGAAGCCTACCAGGCAGACGATAGGAAGTTTATAAGCTTAGGGGACACTTGTACTAGCAATCCACAGGCAGTGTGAGCAGCACACTGTACCCTCAGGTCACATTATTTATTGATATTATTTAAAATGTTGTTGCATAGAAATAACCTTACACGGTGCACAACAGATTTTCTTAGGGCTTGAACAGACATCAGTGTGATACAAATAAAAATGGTACGACAGCAGTTGTATCATCACACTGCAAAGTTATCAGTATCACCAAACCTTTTTAAAGAGACTTAAGCATTGCAGTTTTTGACAACCAAACGGGATGAATTACTGCTTTTATTCCTACTCATGAGAATAAGAGTGCCACTGATCAGAGTGAAAAATAGCTGAGAAGGTGGAAAGCTAAAATGAGTGTAGTTTGTTACTGTTAGACCAAGTCCTGTGCCCTTTATAAACTTTTTCCACCTTTTCCAGTTGTAAGTTCTCTGTAAAAAATAGGGAGATCCTGAGCATAGATGTTAGCTTCCAGAGGCACTGAGATCTCTGGTGGATAGGTGGTGGTGTATCTTGCTGCAGCCTCTTAAAAGATGCTGTTTCCAACCTTTCATCCTCGTCCTTTGTGGAAGTTACTTTCCATGTAGTAAAGCTGTAGAAAAGCTGACAGAAGTGGATGTTTGCCTCCACTTTTGCTGCTCTTTCATGTGGCTCAGTATAGACACTCAGCTTTGAACTGGAATGGCTGATGCACAGAAATGGTCCTTTTTAAGAACTCTGCCATGGGTAGTAGCTTCAAGCAAAGGGGTGAGAGTTAAGAAGCTGGAGAAATGCCAGTTTTTGAATCCTTGTGGCTATGGGCTTCAGGGATAAGAATCAATATCTCTGACTGTCTTAAACTATCAAATTAATAAATTCCCTGATTTAGACTTGGAAGCTTTACTGGGTCCTCTCCTAACAAGACTTGAGGTAGATGAGAGAGTGTGAGCGTATCACCCAGTCATGGCTTTAGGTTGATGGGGAAAATACAGCCACTGGTAGAAAGCCAATATCTAAAATTGAGCTTCTTGAACTGTGTTCTTGATAGGCAGCTCAAGGAGTGCATATCATGGAGTTGTACCATCTGAGACTTGGAGTGGTAATAGATTAATATAGAGATTAAATTTCCTCTCATGTCAGTCCAGAGAGAAATAATCTGAATCAGGACTTCTTTCACACACAGATTTTCTGCACCAACCCAGCACTTACTTGTAAATGAGTGCAGTAACAATAGGCCTAAGTGTCGATATAACACTTGTATAAGTCTTACCATAAATTATTTGTTCTTGTATGGCTACCCAGTTTTCTCTCATCATGAATTTTTAAATACCTTGGTTTGGGCCTGGTGGGGAATGGGAGGTACTTGATTTTGTTTGCTTTTTTGGGGGTAATTCTTTCGGATTGGGGAAGGAAAATAAGAATACCAAATAAGTATTTCCTACTAGCAGCTCAAAAAAGCATAGAGCATATATTGCTTTCCAAACTGTGACCAGGCACTGCTAATTGTAGTGGTAGTCTTAAAACTGAGGAAAATTCTTACTTGAATCTGTTCTTAGTAAGCTGCATACAGTATGCATTTAAATATATGTATATACATGAACATATAATTGAGATTGATGTACAGGTGGCATACTTTAAGAAAGAGTCAGAAAAAGAGATTAAGGTTAAATGTGTATTTGAAAGTGGGATTTTAGAAACGCTTGCCTTTCTTGCATTCACATGCAGATGTTTTGAGAAGTTAAATAGGATTCAGTTGTTTGAGGATTACTCTGTGTATGACTTGGATTTAAATCACAGGGCATTTCAGATCAGCTACTGTGTTCCAACGCGGCTGCTGTTAAAGGATTTATACACAATATTGCTTCCAGGATATTAGTATAGCAGCTCTTCTTCTAGCTGAATTTGAAGTGGAATGTAGATTTTATATTGTCCTTGTCTAATGTGTGGGGGTTTTGAGCAATCTTGATCTGCTGTTTAAAGGTATGAACTGGTTCAAAATTATTGGTATTGTTTAGAGAATTTTAAATAGAGGAATGCAGAGTTAAACTATGTGAAACTGTGCTTTCCATTTAATTGTAAAAGAAGAAAAATAAAGTCTCTAGAGTGAAAGAAGTACTTAGAATCATCCATTCAGTACTTCAGATCATAAAAAACCTCACAGATGATACTTCACTGAGGCTAATGTTAGTGTCTTAGATTAGCATTACGTAGCATTTTTCCAATGGGATGAAAAGAATATTAGAGTGTTTATAAGGGAAAAAAGAAGATTTTGGTAAGCTTTTTAAGCAAAGTCGAAAAAAAATGAAATATGCCTACAGTATTTCACCCACAAACAGATGGCCAAACATAACAAATCAATAGTATGTAAATAACAGTGTTAAGAAGATCTGTTGCAATGCATGAAAAATGACTGGTTTCTTGGCTGCTACCTTCATATAGCCTAAAACTTCACAGAGAAGAGTGAGATATATGTTGGGGTTTTTGACAGAGACAGATGCAGTGGCTCAAAGTTGCCATCTTCATTTACAAGACCATTTTAAAAACAAAAAAAGTCCAGTGCAGGATCAACAGATGCCCCTTTAGAACTTGAGAAGTTGGTACATAAGAAATATGCAGTGCTGCGAGGTCTAAAAGACAAAGGCACCAGAAGGAAAAACTGTTCTGTTTTCGTGAGGGCTGTGAGTCCCCTGCACCTACGTAAGTCTGCCACAGGGAACTTGTGCTGGGAACTCTTGCAGATTTGAGCAGACTTGTTACAGGAGGCAGATTGTGAAATAGTGAACTGGTTGCTCTTGCACAGTCATTAGAGCATGGGTACAAATGTGTGTCTTATGATTTAAATTCACAAGAAAAGCTTTGGTCCGGGTTGCGTCTTAGCGTGACACTCATGGAATTACAATTTATTCAGTACCTTCAAGACCTACAGTCATTTTTCAGGTGTGTTGCAAATAATACCACTAGCATTTTAAGACATATTTTGGTCCTAAATTATGCTAAGGATGTTTGCTCATTCAAATGACAGTAATGGGGGATTTGGTCATAATTTTAAAGAAGGAGTATTGATTTTAAATCTCTCTTTGACAGTGGCTTCCCTTCTGTGGAATGTGAATGATGATGTTTTACTTCCCTACTTTAGTAAAACATTTTAAGTTCCTTGGATTAGGAACTTTGCCCTGGCCTTGGTTCTGTACAGCATTGTACAAAGTAGAAGTCAAACACTACAAAATATGAAATGGGCATAAAGATTCTGCCCATTATAAAGATACTGCCCAGCATAAAGATACTGGTTTAGAGGAATCAGAAAAATGTTGTATAGTCTTCTGAAAATAGTAAGGTATGATAGAGTATGGATACATCGTAAGCTTACTAATTAGGAGTTAAAAGCACTTAAACAAGTTGTTCTTTGAGAAATCTAATAGTTTAAAAAGATTACTTTTTATGCAGTTGATCTGAAAAAGCTTTTGAATATTCTGTGAAATCAAACTTAGTAAAATAACATACATTTCTGATGTTTTTATTTTTCCTTATTGTTCTTTGTTACTAATATAAAGAATTCTCTGGTTTGAGACTTCCATAAATAGAATAAAATAGTCCAATCACCATATTTTTTTGCCTAATATTACACATCATTAAATCAAGAGAAATAATGTATGGTAATATGGTTTGGGGACTTTATTTGTTGCATGACTCCATGTCTTTTTAAAAAGCAATTTTCTAGCTTTGTTTGCAGTTACATGGTTGTGTCAAAGATGTAAATAAATTCAGGAGTATTGGAACAAACCCCAACCCAAGCACTCCTGAATGTGAACATTCAGAACACGGATCTGAACGTGATTTTTTAAGATGTTTAAATATTCTTTATCTTTGTGTGTATTTATATGATGGGGGTTAGGAAGGATGGAAAAGATTTGACTTTTTTTTTTTTTAAACAAACCATAGAAAAAAAATCTTTTTCATGTATTTCCCATCTGTTGTCATGCAGAGTTTGTATTTGATATGTGTCATTTAAGGGAAAGTTAAGGTTGCTTAGGTGCTATAAATTTATTAGGCAGGAACAGTATTTAAAGGAGTCACCAGGAAAGAGAACAAGTTCTTCTGGACAGATGACAGAAAGAAAGATTATCTGTAAGCGTGCTATGGTAGCTGTTTTCCAAAGAGAATGCTGGTTCCTGAAACTGTAACAAAGTGTGCTTCATGTTTCCCCCCTCCTCCTCTCTCATAGGAATCACATTGTCTTTTAGAGAATGTAATGCCTCCTGAAATTGCTATTCTGTCAGTGTTCCCTCTCTTCATCATAAAACATTTCATCTAGTATGGGAGTATTGCGGAAGTAGACAGGTCAGTCGCCATTAGAAGGTATAACTGAGTTTCTGGTGTAAGCAGAAGAGTAGTACAATGAGTGAGAATATTGTTTTGAAATAGACACTGAAGTAGTCATTCAAATTTATCAGCATTAGTATATCAGAGTAAAGCATGAAGCCATAGCAAATACATTTATAGTCTTGTCTCAGTTTTGGTACCTTCATAGCTAAATTTGATTCAATTTCTTTGTTCAGATCCTTCAGTTCTGTTCTGGCTTTGGGTGACACTTTCCCATGTCTCCATTCTCTTTTCATAGTTCACTAGAGAGAGTAGAGAGTTGAAAATGTGTTACAGATCATTAATGTAACTAATCTCAAAGTGCTCGTACAATAAACATTGCTAGCTCTAGCAAGATAGACCATTTCCCTCTGTATGTTCTGAAATTGTAGTAGTAAACTCTGAATTCTGTTGCTATCAAATGCTCTCCTATTGCATCTCCATTTGACTTTCCTATATGAAACTTGTATTAACTCCAACATGACCAGAGTCTGGTCATGAAGAGGGTGTCGGATGTTCACTGGTAAAGAGCAAAGCTGGCGGTAGGAAAACTGAATAAACAACATGAACATCAGAATGACAGTTTTGTAATGAAAATACCTGATAATATTTACACCTAAAGTGCAAAGTGTAGCAAATACAATGCCAGTCTGGATACATTAATTTTATATGAAGAGAAACAGAGAAACATTATTGTAACAATGATTTCTTACTTGAACAACTTAATAAGGAACATTTTCTGGTGACAAGCTGGTTAATAAAAGCAGGCGGTCAGAACTGAACCTGCATAGAGAGCAAATGGTAGCATTTATTCCTGTGGGTTCAGTTTAACATTCTCCTGTTTTCCTGCAAATGGGAAAATGAGAAAGCATCCAGTTGCCATTGTGAAACCTTTCCCCCTCCTGCCTTTTTTAACCACTTGATCAGTTTCCTGCTGCAGGATCAATTTGCAGTTTGCTCAGTTTTGAATTAGATGAGCAATTATTCAGTTTTACTGAACAGATTTGGCCTTCTGGATTGTCTTCTTCTGGTGCATCTTTTTTTCCTTTCCCACCCCTTTTTTAACTCTGTGAAGGTCAAAATCTGTCCTTGTACTGTTAATAAAGTTCCTATTGTTGGACTCCACCTCCACCTCCTCCCCTTTTTGGTGGCCCAGTGCATGATTCCTCATTATTATCTTCTGCCATATGAAAATACCTGCACTAACAGATAGTTCTGTGTGTTAATGAAAAGGGATGTGTGATGTTCTATTACCAGTGAACACTGTTATGAAGTGAAAATGTCCTAGAAAAATGTCAATGCTGAACTTGCTGAAATTGTTGTAATAATTGTTTATTGTAAAAATAGTTTATTTTTTCTGGTGATTTACTATTTGGATTTTTCTTTACTTTAGAAGCTGGTTTCATGTTTTCCTGGAAAGACACAGTTTTCAGCTATTATCAGGTTTTAGCCAGCTGAATTACAATAACATCCACAATGTAAGTGGCACCTTCCAAGCATAAAATTATACATTTTTTGCTCAGAAGGTTTATGATCCGTATTACTGAATCAATGGAGTTATGCCAGGTTATGCCATCTGAAGTTTTGGCCCTCAGTAGTACACAGTATTCTGGTTTCAAGGACCATTACTCAAATAGAATAACCTAATCATGCTAAAGGCCAAATGTCTCCTCCGCCAAACTTTGGTACAGGAAATTCTTTTCTCTAATTGTTGTGATAGAAAACAAAAGTGCAGGTGGATAATTAGTATAAAATTTAGATGGTATTGCTTTTTCTCACTTCTAGAAGGTAGTCCTTATTAAGGCCCTGTGGAAGTAAAATGTGACTTTCAAAATGGAGAATGATTCTGGATATTTGGAATGCCCCTGTTAAAATCTCTAATTTTAATGATGGCTGTTTCGAGACTTTTTTTAAATAGAATCATAGAATAGTTAGGGTTGGAAAGGACCTTAAGATCATCTAGTTCCAACCCCCCTGCCATGAGCAGGGACACCACACACTAAACTATGTCGCCCAAGGCTCTGTCCAGCCTGGCCTTGAACACCTCCAGGGTTGGAGCATTCATAACTTCCTTGGGCAACCCATTCCAGTGCTAATGGCTAAATTTTGATTGGCCAGAATAAGCATTGACACGTAAGCAGCCAGGAACTCCTGGCTCTCTATTGCCTGCACTGCGATAGCTGCATAGCTCAGATTGTCTAACAGACTTACTGATAAGATTGCATAATTTATGTTACTAATATTACTAGAAAACAATACATAAGTGGGGGAACGGAGAATTACTTAGAGCAAAGTTAAGTCCAGGCTTAAGAACTATGTTTGGCATTGCTAAGTCAAAATGAAGCAGAAAGATTTCTTCAGTTTCCATTTATATTCCATTAACACACACAGCAACAATAAAAGTGCTAACAGAGTCCATTTTTTGATGACTTAGCACTCACACAGGTGCCGTTGAGCAAAGATTTTGTGGATTAAAAAGATTTTCTGGGGCTTTATAGTGAATAAAATGTGTTTGCCTTGACAGTGGTGTCTGTCAAGTGGATAACTGGAAGTGTAATATAAGGAAATTCTAGTCCATTGCATCTGTGACTAAATATAAATTGGAATACAAAGGGTTATTACTTATATAGAGTTTATTATTACCAATACTCATTCAGAGGATTAGAGACGGCCTAAAATCACAGGTTTAGGGATGACCTAAAAAAAAAGATGTTTCAGAAACAGAGAGTTGGTGATGTCAATCGTTTTTAAGTCACAGGGAGAGCTCAGGTGGTCGGTTGTGCTCAGAGCCTTCCTACCCTGAAAATACTAATGCCTCGCTCAAGAAACTCCTTCTTGCAGGTGTTCAGCCTCCATGCCCAAGTCATTACATTGCCTCATGCCAGGCCACATTGCTGCAACTCTGAAAGTTAATTAGAGCTAATCCACGGAGTCACAATCTGCCTTGCTCTGAGCGCTACCAAAACACTAGTGCCAGCATTTACAGAAAAGCAGCCAAATACCTGGAGCCCAGGAGAATGGATCTTTCAGACTGTGTGTGAGAGTGCAGTTTTCCATGAAGTATTGTACTGGGAGAAGGATGTTCTTTGAGATCATTAGAATAACAGCAAATTGATCAGATGATGGCAAATGCTTTGTGTACTTAAGAAGAGTTAATAGATGGTATCTAACATTAATTTTATTTTAGTCATAGAATAGTTTGCATTGGAAGGGACCTTCAAAGGTCATCTAGTCCAACCCCCGTGCAATGAGCAGGGACATCTTCAGAGGTATCATCTAATTTTGTAACAGCTTGGAAGGGTGGTAACGAAATGTAAAGTCTTAATTACAGAGTGGTGTTTTTCAGTTTTACAGGACAGGAAAGAGGTTGAATTCTGTGGAGGGGGAACTGCATCCCTCAGTTTTAAGACAGTTTTCAAATGAGTTTCTTAATGCACTACATCACTGGCAAAGTGTGTACTGGATGTTTACTAGCTGTCTTATCTAAATGAGTGGTTAAGAATGTACTGAATATTGTAATCTGATTTTCAATCCGTCTGACACTGAGAACTTTGAAAGCTTAGGATGGCTTAGCATGGCCAGAGGTGAGAAAATACAGTGGGCATTTTTAGGGGAATTTAACCAAACTGGCAATATACTGGGATGGAGTAAGTTGTCCATCTGTATCTCCTATCATGCTTACTCTGTTGTCCAGCTGTCAGCTGGTTAAAGCACAAAACAAGAATATAGTTCCCTGATACCCCAATGACAGTGTAAGTAGTTTCTTTCCCTGACCATATCTTCTATTGCCTAGTCCCTGAAAATTGCTTGTGAGGGTGTGAAGTGCATCAAATCAGATCAGGAACCAATTTAGATTAAAAATAAAGCCTGCTCTTTGCCTTTATTTCCTTTATCCCATTTCATTCCCTGGCCTAGGCTAAGAGCTGTGCCGATGGCCGTGTTAGCGCAGCAGGGTGCAGAGCAGGAGCAGGAAGAGAAGAGGGGCAGGAGGTGGGCCCTCCTAGCCACAACTACTATCGAACACCTATTCTTGTTGAATTGTGACCTGTGTATTGGCACACTGAATATCTAAGTTTAGGACTGCCATCAGAAGAGGGGGGAAGGTTTCTAGAGACTTTAACGGGTCTGCAGGTGCCATTAAAAAGACCACTTAGGGACAGAGACCAGTCATATGGAGTACCCTAGCAAAGTGTCTGAAACCTCTTGTAGGAAACTTATTTTAAACTAATCCTCTTAGGAAATGTAAAACTTGTTTGAAGTAGGTGCAGGAAGTAGCACTGAATTAGGATGGAATTTTCCAATCTTGTGTTTCCCAAATAATTAGGAGTTATAAAGTACTTTCTCCTGTTGCAAGAGCCCCTCAAGCATACACAAAGTAGATCTCCAGGGAGCCAAAGCTTCCGCTAGTTTTCAAGTGACTCTTTTCCTGCAGCGGGGTGCAACTTGCTTTGATTTGATAGAGTTGACCCAATTGCTTACAATTCTCTGTCACTACTAAAACATTTTTACAGGACCTTGTATTATTGTATAATTTATTTCTAATTAACAGATGTGGATTTCTCAATTTGTGAATCATTCATAAACACCTATTATTGACTACTTCAGAAGTACTAAAAACTGTCTGGTAGTTCAGATAAGATATTTCAAGTTCAATGCAGATAGTGTGCTGTTCATATTTTTTTTGGCATGCTTCTTGGAAGTTCTCATAAATGGCTGTTGGAAATCTGAATGAATATGGATTTTTCTTTTCCTAGTATTTTACCTGTTGCAATCTGTGGTCCAAATTACCTGTATGAAATGATGTATCCGTAAATTCGGATACTTGTGTGTGTACGCGTGTTTACATGTATAAACATATGCATGTTATACATACATACGCATCTGCCATTATTATACTATCATCTCTGAGTGCAAAGAGGCTTTTGGAATATATATGTATTCCAGATTAATGCTCAGACTGCATACCTCTGAAAAAGTTTGAGCCAAATTAACTGTACCATATTTGGTAGCTTGTACCCATTGCACTTTGTTGCTAATATTCAGTTAAACACTTAACTTGCCTACTCATTGATCCCATGTATTTATGCAGAGCTGTGCTCACTTTTAAATTCAGTTTCCTCAGGGAGAATACAAATATTTTTAATTTTGTTTTGTGAGCCATATGTTCAAGAGCCGCTACTACTTTGCTGTTTCAACTTTCTTTGCCTTTTGCTGCCTTTACAGTATTCCACAAATTCACTAGTACTGTCTAAATAGAGCACTTGTAAATATGCCACTAAAAAAGTTTCTCCTACAATGTAATTTTATCATGAACTCCCATTTATTTAGTTTATCCTAGTATCCCTGTTGCTCAGTTCTTTAAGAATGCATCCCTCTTTGCATATGTTTTGCGAGTCAGCTTTTACAAGTGTTTTACTGTTCACTCCTTTTATCCTAGCCCCAGCATTGTGGGTTTTCTATAGTACTACTTTATGCTGTTCTTTGGGGGGGGGGGGGGGGGGTTTGTGGGGTTTTGGGGTGCGGCTTGGGGGTTTTTATGTTTTGGAGGTTTTTTGGGGGGTTTTCTTCAGTGTTTTCTGTCCACCAGAACATAATAAAAGTGTCTTCCTGCCGGCTATTTTTTCCGTTATGCAGTATTCACTTTGGCTCTGTCTTGTGGTCATGTACCTTCTTCCATGACTGTTCCTGATTCTTCTCGTTGGTCATGACGAGGAAGTAGAGCCTCTAGGGATGAGAGCAAAAGCAAGTGAGACCCCAAGAGCAAATGGGCAGGAGAGGCCAGTAGCAGCTAAAATGATGCAGTCAGACTAGATGACAGTTTAAGCCTGCTGGCAGTGTGGGGGAAGGCTGCAGTGTTTGCTTCAGGGAAAACAGTGAAGAGGTGAAGTGGCCTCATTTTATAAGAGAGAGGAAAAGTAGAACTAAACCTATGGGAAAAGAAAGGAGAAGAGACAGAATCTGTCCTTGTCTTTGGCTTTGCTTTGAATATGTTTGTTCTGAGAGCTCTGTGTGTTAAATCTCAGTAAATTTAGCCTGGGGAATACTCAAAATTATATAATTGCAGCTTCAGGCTTTTCCAGCTGCAGATTTTGATGCTTCAGTATCAGTGACATGTCCAGTGAACGTTTTGAACAGTAAGAAATATAAATCCAGTTTCCTCAGGAACTCACAAGATGCCTGTCCTAGCTGGCGTTAATGCTGTAGTTCAGCAAAACACTTAAGCACTTGTTGAACTTGAAGCATGGTTGCAATTCCAGTGATGTGGATCCTTTCTGAGATCAAGTTACAATATATTTATATACGTATCTGTAAAACCAGCATTTCACTGTTACCTCTCCTTTGCTATCTGAGCTTTGTCTCTGTAACCACTGGATTTCCTATATGAGATACTGATAATTCCAGTCTGAAACAATTGTGCCAATCACATTTCCTTTCTGTTGAAGTGTTCCTTGGCCTATAAACTTGAGATACAGGATGGATGGTCTTAATTTCTTATGCCACTTGAACAGTGTGCCCCTAAATCCAAAGATCTGGTTACCATCTTGTCGAAAATTTATCACATGCTAGCGGTGGCAACATATATTTAGTTCCAAGCAATACTCTGCCTTATTATTTTTGTCATCTTATTTACTGCAATCACTGTAATCTTGTCATCAGGCAGATGGAAGGGACCTGTGAGGCAGGAGAGGTTGGAAACAGGTTACTCTGAAGAGTAGACAGCTTATTACCCCCAAGCTCATGTCACCTTCCCAAGTACCCCTTTACAACAGATTCGAGGCCATGGTACTTCAGGATCAGGAAAGTGAGGAAGAGGATAAGGAATCATACAGGTCAGAAGAGTTCTCACAGAGGAGTAGGAGAACACTTCATATTACGACTAGCTCTACTAGAAAAGAGTGGTTGTGATTGATGACTCCACCATAAGGGGAACAGGGGGCCTTGTATGTCAACCTGACCAGACTCACAGGGAAGTCTGCTGCCTCCCTGGGGCCAGGGTAAGGGACATCACCAGAAAACATGTTTTTTTCTCCATTACTTATACATTATGTGGAATTTTTGATTCTTCTCTCTTGGAGGCCATGCACAGATAGAAGACGTTGGGAACACCCCCATCTTCTGTCGCCCTCGAGAATGCAGGGCTGCAACCAGGTAAATGATCAAGTATCCATGACAAAGAATAAATGTTTATGTGATATATTTCTCCCTTGAGCAGATCCTCTGTTTTCTGGGATGCATGGTTTACTTCTGGTTTTTTGCATCAGGTTAGTGTTTTGATTATTTTTTTCCTACAGTCACAGTTATTTTAAGCATCTTTCTACTCCCATGACTTGAAAGACAATGAACCTTTGTTAAATTCTGCCATTTAAGTGAAGCCATTATTACTTTCCTAAGTTGAGCTTTATTATCTAGTTTTCCAAGGACCTACCATCTCTATACTAAGCTTAGAAAACACAGAAATAGTAATTTTGAATTACAGCTGGAGCCACAAACAGGATATCCATGCCCAATTGCCTTCTCATCCTTGTTTAAAGAAAATGAGTTTTGGGGAATTGGTTATTAACATAGTATTTTAACATGAGAAGGTGTTATTTGGTGTAATAGTTATGTCCACTGAAAACACAAGATTAGTGGTATCTTAAACAAATGGGGCTTTGGGATGGAGCCATCTGAAACTGTTGAAGATGTCTGGAAGCTGAGCAGCAAAATTCTTCTGAAACAACAGTGAGAGTGAGCCTGTGACATAGAAAACTATGTCAAATAGTAAAATAATTATATAATTGAAGTGAAGGGTATATTCATTAAAATAATTAGAGGTATAACAGTGACATTGTAAGATATCAAATACAGTCCAGATACGCATAACACAACCTAGAGAGTTGTAAGTGTAATCACCACTCAAACAAAATAGAGTAATAACCCTCTGTGCTGACCTAGTGCAATGCAATAGTCTTCCACGTGCTGCTGTTCTGCTTGTAAATGATGGGGGCTGATACTCTCTTGTGCTCATTTTGACTATTTCCATGATTTTTTGCTTTGTTTGTTTTGGGTTTTTTTCCCACTTTCGATGGCCTCTCATTGATCTGATGTTTTCACAATCCTACATATGAACTGCATGGCTGTAGGACTGGTTATGCATGGGATGAAGCCTTAGAACCTGATTTGAGTTTTTCAAAGATGCAGAGGAGGTCACGGAGTCATTTGAAGGCAACAGGCCGTGTAGACTCTGAGCCCCTCAGCAAATCAAAATCTTAATGATCCTCAACTCCTTTGTGAACTTAACTGTGTTTAAAAATGGAGTTAGAGTGCCAGTGCCAGCAGAAAACAATGCAGGCTGTATAAACACAAGGTGCCGATTTTGAGAATGAACAGTTCCTAAATAATATTATTTAATATACCTCTCTATATGTTTTTTCTTTTTAAATCAGAATATATGGCTCTTTATTTTTTACTAATTTATTCTTTAAACTTTATAGTATGAATCAAGTACTGTTAATAACTATACTGCAATACTTTGATAATAGTTTACAAAATAAAATTCTAAATATTAAAAAGAGAAATTTCCTCTGTAAACAATGGGAAAGCACCAAAGTTTTCCACTTTATTCTTGAACATAGGTATTCAACAAGCTATAGGATATATGGTTTGTGTTCCAACAGTATTATTGTTTTAAAACCCTGTATTTAATTTATGACTAAATTACTATATTCTGATTTAGACGCCTTCTTACCCACTGTGTTCCTGAAGTATCCAGGGTGTCTTTAATTTCCTGAATATCAAGGACGTATGATGTAATGACTTGAAATGTCTCTCTTGTGTGCAAGGTAATGCCAGATAATTTCATTTATGCTTATGAACCTAATTTTCTTGAAAGAAAATTCTTTATATTAATTCAATAAAGACTAATGGGCCTGTTAAAATCAGTTGCTTTCAATACAGTTTATTGCTGTAAACATTCCTGCAAATGCTTTCTCCAGAAGCAGAGGAAAGCTCAGTCTTACTCTTCTCCACAGCAGAAGTATTGGCTGCAAAATTGTTCACATTACAACACCCTTGACACATTTTGTAGGAGTATATAAAATCATTCATATTATTTCAACTTATGGTGTAACTGGGTGCTAGCGCCTTTGAGCTTTGGCTCAATGTTGAGCACAATACAGGTTATGAAAGGGCAGTATAAATAAAAAGTACCTGATCATTACACAAAGGCTAAAGACAGTGTTGTTCTGAATCCAGTTGTTGACTGTGCAGAAAGCCTGTTATACTAGTTTTATAGTTACAGATGCTGTTGGAGGACATTAATCACATGGTCTTGAACAAACATGAGGAAATAACCGGTTGCTTATTATACACTATGTTCTCAAGATAACAGCTCTTTTCCTATCTAGGGGAATGCATTTTCAAGGCAATATTGATTTTTCTATCATTCTTCTTTCCTCTCTCCTTAAGAACGCAGTTTTAGAATTATCTTTGGTCCTTAAAATTGTTTGTCTTTTAAGACAGTAATGTGCTCAGTCTCTCTCTCTCTCTTAACAAACTTGTATTCATTGAAGCTATGTGTAAGTGGTATGCTTGCTTATGAACCCAGGACAGTATTTTTGTGGGTCAGCCTCCTGCAGTACCCATGACTTTTTCAGCTTCTGCTGTCAGACAGATGGAAGAATCTGTAAAAAGAGGTGATTTCTTTCCAATGTTACTCAAAAGCTGTTAATCAGGCACAAACCTTCTGAATCAAAAATGCTCTCCAAGGGGTCCTTGGTTTGATTTGTTGTCACTGATGTGCCTCACATAGATCCTAATAAAAAATAAACTAAAATGGCTGCCAGAATGAAATTGCAAGGCTATTTAGCAATGTTATTTACCACTTTAAGACATGGAATAAGAAACCTGCATGCATAAAACTTCTTGTCTGTGCTTTGATGCAAACTTGTGTGGACGGATACCACATGCCCAGTATAACAAGAAGCCTAAAAATTCAAGAGGAGCTTACAACCTGCCCTCAGGTGCCTTCTGTGCAAAGAGACCTTTGACCAAAGTATTGAAGCTCGCTCCCCTTGGAAGTTTTTTGATACAACTATGGCCTTTGCCAGGTAAATGTGAATGGTTTTTGAACGGTATTGCTTTAAGTGTGCTTTATGGCGAGAGCAAACACAGATTTCTGAGCAGCCTGTTTGGCAGGTAGTGATTCATTTGAGGCTTGCTCGTTATGTGTTTGCAACTTCTTTCTTTATCCCACCCTTTTTCAAATCCTTCTCACTTCAAATTCAGAAAAGGACATGCCTAAATATTCCCAATGTTGAAAAATCCTTTTTTTCCTCTCAAAGTATATTTACATAATTTTCCCCTTTCCGTGAGAACAATCTGTGTAGATGAAGGCAAGTGTACATCAAAATAGGATGGAAAAAATGTTACACCTAGGTCTTAGTTTGCTGCTTTCAGGTTTCGTTGTTCTTTTCGTGGTTATCATTAATCTTATCTTTGTTTATGAGTTAAAATTTTACCTTCCGAATGTGTTCATAAAATAGATACATAGGAAATAGATAGGGTTATTTAGAACATTCCAACTTTAAAAAAATTATCCTATATGAAGTTTCCTTTAGTTGTGGACATGGCTTCATGGCTTTTCCTATTCTCAGACACAAGTTTCACTATGATACGTCTTGAAAGAACATTCTGACCCCTACATCAAAAGCATAAGCAAAAAGAACTGTTCTAGGAACTTCGTATGAGTATTCATAGGACAATGTATAATTTATGAATTGTGTTTAATCACAGTCTTTTTAATTAGAAACATATTGCATCTGTTTAACATTGCTACTGTTTTGTTGCAAAAGATTTTCTGTATCAATTAATCTAGTAATATCCCTAAGCAAGCTGAAATTGTTGAAGAAGATGGAAATTGGCTGATGAATGTATTGGTCACTTCAGAGGCATGTTCAAATCTATCTTCTTGCTGTCCTAATGAATATGGAAGCCTGCCCGGTGTGTGATTGGATTTTAATGACTACAAGGTCAGGGACTTTGCAAGGTGTGAAACTGCTTGCAAGGTCACTAGTGGCAAACAGTGCATGGATCTGAAAATAAACAAGGAGCTGTCAGGGATATTAGCTTTTTGTAGAAAATCCCTTGGGATGAGAAGGTTAATAGGTGATTGCATTGTAACTTGTTTTGAAACTCAAAATGAGCTCTAAAGCTACGTGCATTATCCTTCATTATACACTGCATAAGAAATAGGAGTAATTTAAAATGCGGGCAATGTTTGATTATAATAGTACCCTAGCTTATCAAAAGCTTGCATTTACCACTGTATAAACTGGTCTGCAAAATCAACACATGCTCCAAATGTAGACTTCTGGGGGAAACAGGTGAAATTACCTGGTCTAAACTGCCCGTGGATGTGTAAGTACCTCCCACAGATAACCCAGACTAGTAATTACCTATAGAAATTCAGGTCACATGTACAGCAGTTATATCCTATATTAATTTGCTATTCTGTAGAGATTGTTCAAGCTGTAGAAAAAATAATAGGGAATGAGTTTGAAAGTATTAAGAAAGTTTATAAATGACTTGTCATAAGGTACTTGACTTGTGATACAACAGCACAGAAATGACTCCTGCATGAGGAAAATACAAAGAAAATTTGCACTGGGGGAGATGTTCAGAGGGATGTTGACACTTTTTTGCTAGGATAAAAAGTTAATTTACTAAAAATAAAAATCAGAACTGTTGGACAATTTTCCCTGATGATTTGGCAATTGAGTAGTTTCAGGCATGACTACCATGGCTGCAGTTTCTATTTAGCTATTTATGCCAATGGGAGACTTCATCTGGTGGGCATGTTCAAACAACAGTTCAACGTAACAGTGTAGAATGGACTTAAGGATCAGCTGTTCCCTGACATTGGGAAGTCTACTGGCTTAGTGATTGAAGAGCCAGGAAAAAATACCACAAGTACCCCATGGTTTTGGGGCAAAAATCCACTTTACTGCAGTCCAGATTGATTTTATCATTTCCGTTTGGTTTGGGGTTTGGGGGGGTTATTTTGGGGTTTTATTTTTTTGTTTTGGGTTGTGGGTTTTGGTTTTTTTTCCCACAGAAAGTATATGTATGTATACATGCATATGTATATATATTTGGATACAGTTCTTCATACGTCTTCTATTCTCCATCTGTGGATGTGATGCCTACGCAGTAACTGCTGACAGTGCTTTAGCTTGCATGAATCAGTAATGATTCCATGATTAAACTGTGCATCAGTTTTACCAGTTCTTAATGTGATTCAGGACACAATCCCTGAAAACAGGTATTGTACTTGAGCCAATGCTGTATCAGTAGTATATAGTCTGAATTTAGCTTCATATTCAATTGCCACCTAAGTTCTGCATTTAAAAAGGACTTAAGGTAATTTCCTGTAAATGAAAAGTGTTATATCCTCCCCAGAATAATACTTAGCCATTGCATGCTTCATGACCTAACACGAAGCCAACCCTACAGCGTCATGGGAAAAATATAGCAGAAGAATTTTGCCAAGATGGAGTTGGTTCTGCATTCACCCTAAATGTGTTGACTATAGTCTTTTATGGTATGTCACTGTTTCATTGATTCCACTCTCCTGAATACATCAGCTCATGTTTGTATTTCTGTTTGTTTCTGGACTATAAGGGGCATGGAGAAAGGTGGTTTCTTTTCACTTGCTTAAGCAGAGTACCAAGAACCTCTTTTTCTTCCAGCATCCTACCTGGCTACAAGAAAGAGAGGGCATCAACTGGTTTTTTAATCTTGTTTGGGAATGCTCATGTTTTGACATGAAAAAGAAGTTCAGTTTCAGTTTTCTTTCTTTAAGATAAATTGAAAATGTTAACACTTTAAAAATGTGTAGTTCACAGGATTTTGAAGAAGGCTAAGCTTGGATGTAATGGTCTGATGCAGTTTTTTAGTAAAAACAGTAAACCTGTTAATAGGATGAGTTTTACCTTTGGAAGTTGCTTTGTTTAGTGCATAATTCTAGGGTAGCTGAATGTTCTTATACTTAGTATTGACAAGCATTTTTTGTTTGTATTATCTGTAATGCTTTTGTAGAAATAGGAAATGAACCTACATTTTTGCATCTACTTGATGCAGACCTGCTACAGGGATATCTATATGGTTCTGAAAAGCTTTTCTTAAGGAAAATGTCTACTTTTCCATAAACTAATGTCTCTGCTAGTTGTTGTTCTATAATGTCGATTTTCAAACCATATGTCACATGTTACTGCCATTGTATATATGAACTCATTAGCATCCTGTTCCTTCCATTTTGCTGCTGTTTTCAACTTTTGAGGTTCCAAACTTACTTAGGCAAGTTTGACAGCCTCTTCTGTACTAGCAGATTCTTCTTTTGGCCTCTGTGTTGCCTCTCACAGAAATACATTGACAGTAAATTTGGTGTCCAAGTCCCCTTTTGTTCTTCTACCCTTCTTGCACTCTTACTATATTTTCTCCTAGATTGGCTTAATTGTAGCTTTAAATTTCACTTATTTTAGCAGCTGATCAGTCAAAACTTCTACATTTAGTCTCTTTCCACTGGTTGTCCATGCACTTCGATTGTGATAAAGTAAAATATCTGAAATTCCAGATGTTTAGTCAGGTTTGGTAAAGCAAAATCTTGAGATCTGGAAAACATCTGTTATCCTTTTGTATAATTGTCTGTTTCAGCTTGTCTGATATTGAATTATGCACTCGTTCTTATTTCAATTCTGTGTTTTAGGGACACAAGTCAGTGCTTAGTGAATAGTATAATTATAATTCTGAGTTAAACTTTGGAGTTCTATGCCATCAAATCTGCTGTATATGAAATAGCAATCCTAGATACAAATGATTTTTCTCATTAAAAATATCTGCTAATTTTCTGCAGATTGCACCTAATTACTCATTCAGCACTAGTAATGCACACAGCTTTGGATATGAGGAAGATCTCATCTTCAGTGGAGTTGTGCTCTTTGTACAAACTCTGGTCACACACTGCAGTCTGCAGATCTAGAAACAGTGCCAATGAATCAGTGAAACCTCTGGCCTCTCTTATTATGTTTTAATATCCTCCCCATTGCTAGTAGAGCTTTTGCTGTGAAAACATACTGTGATTTTTCTGAATATACGATGAGTAATTATTTTTTTAAAGCATAGCCAATAAGGAGAATAATCTAAGGGCATCAGATCCAGAGTGTGTTATAGTGGATAATTAGAAAACCATCACGAGACAGTTCTGCTTGCATGGGTATTAAACATTTATGCCTATGACAAGAGATTAAGCTCTCTCCAGCCCAGTATGAGAACAAGAGGCCACTACCTTCCTCCACCAAGAGAAGGCCCGTAATGTTTCACTGTAGCCCTGAGGAAACAGAGTGGGAAGGAAAGATGAAGAGAGCTCAGTTGTACAAAGAACTCCTGCTCCTTTTTTAATTTTCCCTTGAAAAATTGCTGAGCTCCCTTAAAAGCAATGATTGGTGAAGATGTGAGAGAAGCAGCGGGGGAAGGAGGAGAAGGGAGATTATTCACAGAAATTAAATTAGGATGCAGATGCAGGGAAGAGTGACACCTTAAGCACTGTGGAAAGCAGAACACGCTGCTGCTAAACTGTATGACAGGAAAGGCTATGAAATGTAAAATCAGCTGTGAGAAGAATAGAAGAATGGGATCACTGCTGACTGAGTATGTGGCTGAAGCATTCAGAGACCTTCCAAAAACCCTTTAGTCTCTCTGTAGCTATCGAGCCCTCTTGATAGCTCACACTTCTGATGTGGCCAGCCTGGTGCTATACTGTATGGGATGAGGGCTCCTGTCCGTTCCTGCTAACTTGCAGGAAAAGGAGCTTTTTCTTTAATTGTGGCCATACTGAGAGCATTGTACTTAGCACAGACATTGGCTCTATAATTGTCTAAAAAAAAAGAATCAAGAACTGCTTTTTGTGAACAAGTGGAAAAACTGCAATAAAAGCTGTAGTATAAGTACTGAAGATACTACCAAAAATTGTTCACGTTGGATTTTCCACCATTGTATGTTTGACTTGCCTTTTTTAGGTCTGTAAGCTGTGGAAGAAGAATAGTGTGTTATCTGTGTGTGTGGATCAATGTGTCGTAGAGCTTCAAACTTTGGGGGTTTTTGGTATTTGAGCGTTTTTGGAATGCAAACTCAAAATAAAAATCATAGGACAGCTAATCCTGCAAGCAGAATACCTTGAGTGAAACGACAGGCTTTCTCTGGTCATACTGCTGGGGAGTAGATGCTCCCTGTACCACTGGTCATTTGGTGGCTGAATTAGCACTGCCATATGGGAGGTCTGGGCTTCATTGGCAGCCAAGGCAACAATCATCTACTTGGCTTGTAAAATTCCCAGTGGCAAGTGAATGTTGCTGGAGATTTTTATGGAACATTGCTTTTCTACTTTAGAACCAGAAGAGGATTTTGGTTTCCTTCACTTCCCTTCCCCATCCCCACAAGGTTTTCACTGGAAATAAACCATGGGCCAGAGGGGTGTTCCGTTTGCCTGCTGGCAGATTTGGCAGCCAGTGTTCACAGGATTTTGTCTTCAGTAAGGCAGAAAAAAAAAAAAGAGAACAAGACATTTTGGAGCTTTTAGGAGACAGAAGAGCAAGCTTTTGCTCATTGAACTGTCTATTTCCATCAGTTACACCATGAATATACGGGGGCTTGGCGTCTCACTGGGCGAATATACGCTTTTGGAGAAGAGTGTAACTTTTCTTCCGTTTCTCACTGAACAAGGCTTAAGTTGCTGAATGAAGAGGGACATTAGTATAATTCCTAAATCTACCAGTCGTTTCTAGTGGCTGGTGCCACCAAGGTTGTCTAAGCTAAGACAGAGAGCAAAGATTTATGAGAACAACTCCCTCTGTCAAACTTGCTTAGAAATTCTTGGATGCTTAATGTCAAGGGTCAAAAAACTGAAGCACTCTGGGCTGGGTTCGTCTCACTTAATTCTAGATGTTTACATGTGAGTTTGATGCTTTGACTCCCTTTGTTTGCTGATGGAGAGAACTAGCTACCTTTCAGGCACGGGTTGTGCCTATCTTAGTTCTTCCACTTCACTCTAAGTGACTGTTAGTCCTCTCTGTGCATTCCTCTCTAGATCAAGTGTAATTAAGTGGCATGAATCCTATCCTGAATCCTAATTCTTAGAAATGCTGACAACTTAGAATTTTGTTCAAACATGGGAGCTTCTCTGATACGAAAAATATATATCTTGGCATCAAGCTATATCATCTAAAATTAGATTTCCTAAATGTTACATTTATACATGACTCAGTTTCCCATCTGTGAAATATTCACAGAGAGCTTCCTCACTTCAAAGACATGCTGTAGATTTTTAGAAAATAGTAAGAGAAGCCCTTTAAGGTGATAAAATATTCTATAAACGGACGTAAAATACTGTTAAAACCATACTGCAGCAAAATGGGGTGGATTAGGAATTAGGCCACACCGTACTAACGGAGAAATTAATCTGAACAAAACCGCCGTTCTCTGAATATCACTCATTCTCTGTGTTAAATGTGACAAAAGTTCTGTAGGTCTTAGAATATGCTATCACATCGCCAAACTTTACTGTAGACAAGGGGTTAGAAATTAGGTTGAATAAGCAACTGAAGTGTGGTGATTTGTCATATTTTAGTCCTTGAATTTGCTGTTTTAATGCTCTTTTTAATGAAGCACTGTATTTAGTTTACAGCTTGTTTGAATAATTGGCAAATACTTGTGAACACAATTTCAAAGTTTAATTACTCATTAGAATTATGCATAATTATGTTTTTGGGGTTTTTTTTTTTCTTTATGAGCATATGAACAATCTTGAATTTGAAGAAATTCTGGTGCTCATATAAATATTCATTTTCTTGGGCAAACAACAGTATTCATCTGCCAAAAAGAATGCTCATTGTTTGCTATTCAATTGATTAATATTTGCTATACATTTGACTCATTTTTTCTTATTAACAGTAGTATGTCCTCCTAGCATACAAAAATAGCTGCTGTGGTAATAGTCCTTGGCTATCTTATATCCTGTAGTCTTTAAGAGGAAAAAACTATTGTATTATTCACTCTGACTTTCCAGCCTGTTACTCCCAGATATGTCATGTCATTTTTTAAATCATAAGTTTGCCAGATCTTGAAAATCATCATTTTTCCTTTTGTTTCTACTGTTTCTAGTAGAAAGTAGTCTTAGGGTCTTGCTTCCCTGATAGTGTGAAGCCTTCTTTCAATATCCAGCCTGAATTTATTCTCTGACAGTTCACATGTATTTGTTCCAATGCCAGTGTTGCTAAGACTGATGCTGGGGTGAAATAGCTCATTTTCCTCCTTCATCTGTAGGGAGAACAACAATATGCCTTCTGGTTCTTCATTTTGTTTAGGTAAATACTTCCAGCTCTTTTACTCTCCTTTTGTAAAACAAGTTTTTAACTTTTCAGCTAGTGCACGGCTAATGCAAAGAGGATTCACTTTGTAACTTGAGTCGCAACTAGTACGTCAATAATGTACATTTCTGCTTGCTGAAACTTGCGTAATGATTACATCAGATTGGAGAGCATGCCATGAGATTAATGTATTTGGGGTCAAAGGGAATACAGCTACTTAAGCCTATGAAATGCTGCATCTTAATCTCTGAGTCTGGGAAATATCGCTGCGGGCAGCTTCTGTAGGGTAGAGTGGGTAGTCGCCTGGCTGAGTCAATGCAAGTTCACCGGTTTAGAGAAGCTGATGATCAATCTGATACAGCTATTTTCTTAAGTTTACGTGTGTTTACCCTTGCACCTCTTGTATATGGCATAAGCATCCTGAGTACTGCTCATTGAAACAGAAGAAAAGCTATGGGTAAAATATATTTTCAACTATTTTTAAATGGATTTAGGTATATCGGATTGTTGAACAGAGCCACAGGGTATTTTAAACCCAAAATCTGGCATCTCCACGGAAGAAAAAAAACTCCAAAAGAATGTTCTGTCAGTTCATGAATCTTATTATCAGCAGTTGAAGATGAACATTTTTTAATATTCACGATTTTTCTGTATTATGACTGAAGCTTCACACTGTACCTGCATTACTTCTGGCTGAACTGCTTTCTTTCTCCTATCGTGTGCTACTGAACTTTGGAATCTGAGTTCCACATAAGTATCACAGTTTCCAGGACGAAGTGGGTTCAGGTTCTTGTGTTTGGTGGTTTTTCTTCCTGTTAGGGGTTCTTTTTATAAAAAAGAGTCATCTAATTCCTGTTACTTGAAATCTTATTTGGACTTCTTTTCTGTGATGCACAGCAGCTGTAGGCCTCCCAGGGGTTACCACAGCATAAAATGTTTTCTTAACCCAAATTTTCAAAATGGCTTTTGTCTAAACTTTCATTATTGTAATCAAATCACTGTAATATATCTGCTATTACAGTTATAGAGACACAAGGATGTATTTCTGAGCGCTTAGATGTCTCCAGTCTCCCCACTGGGACTTCTGCTTGGCCATGCAACTTCTGCACAGGCAAAGGTCATGTAAGACGGCAGTCCAAATTGTGGATCGTTTCTCTTACACCCAGAAGCTTATAAACTCAAATTTGGGTGTTGCGTTCTAAATCGTAGCCTTTTAAGTTTCTTTGCCTTTCTTGAGAAAATTAATGTTTGAGATTGTAATGAATAATATTTGAATATTAATTTTAATTAAAACTGATTATGAGAAATAATTAAAGACATGCAACTGGTTACTGGCAACGTAGTCGGACTACTTCAGAAAAATACCATTTGGTGTTCGACCTCAGAGTCATGTTGGGTTTAGAAATTATTTTCTCTAAATAATAAGGGAGGTATAATCAATCCTGTATAAGAATTTGGAAATCCGGTATTTCTTACAGAAACCCCCTGAATAGTGTTTTCTGGTTTTGGAAAAGTATAGATTCTCTATTTTTGTAAAGGTCACTGCAGTAGTCAAAAATGTAATCTAAAAAAGGTTTATAATGACCTCTTACTAATTTCCGAATGTTGTAAAGTGGGATTCATCTCCCTTCCTTCCCGTCTCATCATCCTTCTGAGGATATTTTGGGGATGATAAATTATAAGAAATAAATCAGCTTTTAGAAGATAAGCATTAATCCTTGGATCACTGAATCCACGAAGTGAATTGTGGATCACTGAATCAACGAAGTAAATTCTGGATCACTGAATCAACGAAGTAAATTCTTGCTATTACAGCCAGTCTGAATACACAAGTCACCAAGTTTCACCTCAGCAATAGGTAGATTGTTGCCTTCATTGCTATTACTCAGAAGATTGCTTCAAATTCTGGCTATTCTTATAATTGGAAACCCTCAAATTTCCAGTCTAAATGTATTAATTGCCAGTTCATGCTCATTTTCTTTGAAAAGCTCTTTATTTAATCTCCAGTTGTGACTTGATGACTCATTTTGAGAGCTATGATGGGAATCCATTATAACTGTTCAGAGAAATGCTCTCAATGCATTGCCTAATTTCCACTTTGTGAAATATAGGGTCACTATTTATTTCCTCTGTCTGGTTGAGTTTGTTGAAAGGAAAAGAACCAAAAGAAATATTTAAAGAATGAGGTTTTGTATGTTTTAGCTTTAGACTGGGGTGGTGATTTCAACAGGATGGATAGATGCTAGGGACTGTAAGACCTAAATTTGATAGCTGATGGTGAAGATACCATACTGAAGGCAAAAAAATTGTGTAGAGAAGAATAAACAAGACAATTTCTAGAAAACTGGCTATCCTGTGCCTTAATTTGGTTGAAAATTCTCCACTGAGTCTATTTTCCAGAGGAAATTTGGATTTTTGACTATGTAATTTTGTTTTTTCTCAAGTGTTGAATGCTTTCTGGAACTCTTATGGAGTTGTCTTTCCTTTGAAATTAAATTCTACTGGTGTCAGAAAGAAGTTAAATTATACTCTACATCCATGCTGAGAATCAATTTCTCAAAATAAAAGCCTTTCCAAACACAAGAAGGCTTTGAAGCAGCATCGGACATATCCATGTTACACACCCAGGCTGAAAATGCTTGAAGAATGCTGACAAGGAAGTGTCCTGTCGATTGTTACTAGGGGAGTATTAGCTGGGATCTTGAGATCTTTACACAAAGAGGAATTTAGAAGCTTCTGACATCAATCACGATGTTCACCTCCATTATTTTTTCAAAGACCAGATCTGCTCTCAGTAGAATAGCTTACACAGTCCATAGAATTTTCCTGTTACCCATATCTTTCATATGTATTTTTCCCTCTATATTGAATGAACTAGGTTGGAAACATTTCCTAAGCAGTGAAGAACTTTGACCCACATTTTCACAGCATCAAAAAATGCATTCTCAGACAGGGTGGCAAGGTGCTGCCCTCCGAAAGATGAGTGATGTACTGAAGGCTTGCCCCAGAACACTTTTTGCTAGGGCTCAGGGGGAGCTGGGCTGGCAGTGTCAAAATGCCAAGCATATTTGGAGAGGGAAGAAACCATAGGTTAATATCAGCTGCGTACTCCCTAGCCAGGAAAAGGAAAGGCAGAAAGGAAGAAATAGGTTTTTAGCTTTAGGCAATTCTGAGTAGAAGAGCTAAGAGATGAATAGGTGTGGCTCATCTTTTTCTTAACAGAGGAAAGACTCCATAAACAGCTAACTGTGGTGGTGTCAAAGAACATTGCGTTGAACTGTGAAGATCAAAAAACCCCAAACAGACAGACCCCAAAACACTTGTTTTCTGTTTGTATTTTTGGGTAAAAGCTACAATGATCCACAAATCACAAAATCAATACACTTCTCTCACTCTGGAGAGGCTGGGAGTGGGCGATGTTTTGCTTCTATGCCTCTGCTGCATGGTAGCGAGAATAGTGGATGGTTTTATGTTTCCTTCAGCACTAGTAAATGGATTGAAGCTGCAACATTCTCTCTAAAAGAACTGGAACAAATGAAGAAGCCCCGAAGTCTTTATATTAAAAAAGAAGGGTAAATTTTCATGCACCCAAAAGCCTTTAAACTGTCCTTGTGACTTAGGTTTCCTACATCCAGAGATTCTGCCCGTTAGTAACTGTTGCATTGCCACTGATTAAAAGTGTAAGGGTAAGCAGTTGAAATCTCCAGTCAGGTACACTGCTATAACAAATGTTTTCATTGATGTGGAGACAGTTATAGCATGAGATTTTCATTTCTAAATGTACCTACAGTAATTATCCATATTCTGCTGATGGTTATTTATTGTTTAATTAGAACGTATGCAGGGGATGTAAAGCCCATTAGGATAAAGCTTTGTGTCAAAACCAAAAAGTTTGAGCATGGAAATGCCTACTGCTGGCTTCTGTGTATTTATTGCCAAGTCTGGTAGCAAGCTTCAGAGGAATAGAATATTATATTACTCTAAAGTAGTCATCTGCTTCTATAAAATGAGAAAAGAACTTGAATTATTTATCCAGTAAGTCTAACCAGAAAAAAAGTACATTCCTGGACTAGCATGCTGTGACATTAGGTGTCACAACCTCGTTAAGGAGCATTTCTCGTTCCAACCTTCGTTCAATATGAGTGGGGAGGAACTAATTAAAAAGGGAAGGTTCTGCCAGTTAGAAAGAGCAATAAATTTTTTCAGGGAAAGTATCAGTTCATATATATGCCTAATAAATTAACCCATCTTTGTAAGGAAAACTACAAATGCATTTTATTGAAAGATGGCACTGCTAGTTTTGAAGCTTAAATTCATTAATCTCTGTGAATTTTTACACTTGTCTGATAAGGTTTGAAATGCTTGCCCTGATGCATCAGCTGAGGATAATCATCTATTTGAATTTATGGGGATCACTGTCACTGTGAGATATGGGAGTTTGCATGTGTAACTTCAGAATGCTAGGAAGAGTTAAACATATAAATTCCCATATACTGGGATGAGTGAGTGAAAACATTCTTTTTTCATAAATAATTGTAGTTTTAATTAAAGGTGGATTGATTAAGTTCCAGTATGTGACTCATAGTTTCTGCACTTCTGTTTTCTCACGTTTCCAGCATAACCAGTCCATTCTCCTTGTGTGTCCTCAGAAAGTCCAGAAATTTCTCTAAAGCAAACTCCTTCTCCTTACTAATTCCTGGACCTGGCTGTATTTCAAATCAGCATTTTTTACATTCTCCCTGCATTATCCCTTACCCAGGAAGAGGTATGTATGGGAAGGATGACTTTAGGGCTGTTTTCATGTCTGTAGTAATCCCTGGACAAAGGTTCCTGGATAAATTAGAACAGCTCAATCACATCTCTAAATTGTGCTTTACTGTGGTGGAACCAGGGGGAGGCTCTGCAGCCAAGAACTGTTGGAGAGCAGTGTGCTCTGATTAGGCCCTATTTGTCCTTTGGCAAAGCTTGTATGTTGGTAAGTGTTATGGATGTGTATGTCCTTTCTGTCAGCTGGTGCTGGCCTTTCCAGGCCAGAAATACTCCTGTTAGGTATCCAGGTCTTCCTGCTGTCAAAGTAGTGCAGAGGGAGTATATTGTGACAGGGTAATTTTGTGGTATCTTTAGATACTATTAGAAAGATTTATGAGACTGTCTTATGGATCCTGCTTTATTCTAAAAAATGCATTTTACTGTACTGCAGTAATTTTTTTGAAGACTGGTCTGCCTGCAAATGTGATGATACATCTAGAACACAACTGAGCAGAGCTGCCTACTTCAAGAGTGTGGGTTTTCCTCTTGGGTCAGGTTGGTGGGGACGGAGGCAAGGCTGTCCTCTTCAGTAGCATGTGTGCTTAGGGCCTTCTGGAAGTTTTAAGTAAAAAAAATCCCCAATTACTGAAAGTGTGGTTGGCTTTTGCTGCCCTTCTGTGTCAAATTATAGCTGTGGACTTGTGACCTTTATTAAGATTATAATGTGCGTGTCAAGGTATTATTACGCTGTCAAGTTATTCATACTGAACTGGGTATGGTGGTGCAGTGGAGTCTTTAAAATGGATGTCCCATTACATAGCTGTCCTCGGTCATGAGAAACAGACCTCAATGAGCTTTTCTGATCTTTTGTACTTAGCTACATTTACTTCTATACTGAGTGGTGAGGGAAATCAGCACATTCAACCACTTACGTACTGAGTTACTTCCTGAAGTTTTCTCTGCTGACCATATAGGAGTGAGGAACTCAACTGTGTGTGTTAGAGCCTAAAACCAGGTGGGTTTGGGTACCCAAATCTCATATTCTTTCCTAAGCACTGGCCATATGGCTACAATGAAGCTACTGACAGCTTGGGTTCTTGGTTTCAAACATCTGAAGTGTCTGAATAGCAATCTGAAGCCTCTCACCTAACATTAACCTCTTAAGTCCCTCTCCTGTTGTTCCCTGAGACTGTGATGGTGGTCTACCTGAAGTAGCTGGTTATGCATGTAACTAAAATTGTTATTGAGAAGAATCATATACCACTCTTTCTCTGAAGTATCATAATATCTTTTAATAACCCCACTATGCTCCTTCAGATAAAATGCATTTACTTGGGATTTTGTCAGATTTCATTGAAAATCCAAAGGGATTTGAAGTAACTGCTGCATGCTACTATTACATTGTCCATAATGCAGCATCTTAAAGCAGGTATCACAAGTAAAAAGTATACAGTAACCATTCTCCCAAGTAAACCTGCTTTTCTTTTTCTAGTTCAGAAAGCTGGATTATAATGTTCTTACAGAATTACAGAAACAGTCATTTGAAAAAGAATCTACAGTAGAATGAAGGCATCTGTTCAATTTATTTTACTTCCCCACACTAGATAATCTTGAAAACAAAGATGTTATTTTTCCCCCTTGTTTGTCACCAGGCAGGAAAAAACCCCACCACATCATTACTTTTTAATTTCATCATTGTTTCTGTGTAATCAAAAGAGAAACAATGTTTAAATTAAGAGCTTCAGCATTCCCATCCTGGTTCACAAAGCTGGTATTTTGCTGAGTGGTTATTTTAAAACAAGGAGTCATTAGACTACCCCCTCACACACTCTGCTTAGCAAACAAGGCCTCCTAGTGCATAACTATTACTGAAAGTCATGATTGTCTTGCTGATCCTCTTTCTTTTCTTCATTTTGGTGACGTTTTTGTACAGGTGTCCAGGCAACTGTGAATTACCAAATATTTGTGCATGCTGATACTAGTTTAGAACCATAGAACCATGGAATGTTTGGGGTTCAAAGGGACCTTTAAAGACCATCTAGCCCAACCTCCTACTATGCGCAGGATCATCTTTCAGTAATCAGGTGGCTCAAAGCCCTGGCCACCTTAAACTTAAACACATCCAATGACAGGACATCCTCAACCCTGGGCAATCCATTCCAGTGTCTTACCACCTCTATCATATAAAATATGTTTGGCTTTCTGGGTTGCAGTTGCACACTGCTGGTTCATATTGAGCTCACTAGACTAGTGGTGCTCAAAATGGTGAGTGCACGCTGTGTTCATGCAGAATTATAGTTACATCTACTGGGTTTGGGTGTTTTCTCACTCTCTGTGTTTGCTAGATCTATTCTTAACTGTAGTTTTGCTTATTTGCTTCGTAGAGTGATTTGACCAATTGGTCTTTAAGTATCAGACTCATGGATCATTGAAGATTGAAGAAGTATTCTGAGGAAATACTGTTATGCGCTTGTGCATGTTAACACGTTACTGTGTTTTTCCTTTACCTTCTTTTATGTTCTTCCCAGACCATCGATTATTAGGCACCTGGGGATAGGGTGGGGGCCTAGGTATACTAAGTTTTGTTCAAGGTCCAGCACTTCAGACTTGTGTGCTTGAAATGCCAACAAAGCAGATACCAGTTTGGAAAATGTACTTCCTTCTGCAGAGACCCCTTTTTCAAATGATTACAGGGATTTCCATTGCTACAGCTGTGTATGAACAGAAGTATTCACTCCATTTTGGATCCAGTTTCATTATTCTTTACTCATGTAGAGGGACTTTTGTTCACCTCACCAACTCAATTACAGAGTGGTATTTTCTTTTCTACTTAACTAAATCATTATTCAGGGTAGATGGTTTCTAAATGTATTCTAATTTATGTGTTGGGAAAGAAATTATTTACACTCAGATTAACAAGAAACTTGGGCATTGTTAGGCTAAGCACAGCAATGTAGGGACCCAGACCTATACATTTACCAAGCCAGACTAGGCATTTCATATGCATATACAGTGAATAAAGAAGGGTAGGTGTATTTGGCTGAAAGCCACAGTATCCATCACACTGATGCTCACACCTGTCAAGAAGCAATGCTGAAGTGTTTGAAATCCTACTTGTCTCCTGGCCTAGAACAACCAGTTTGATCTATACACTGAACACAGAATGTTTGTGTATGTATTGTGTGTATATGGATCTAAGCAGAGCAGTTTATATCTGTGACAAGGCTACTTCGTAGTGTTGTGTTTCATTAAATTAATTTTGAAAAAATAAAGTCAGAGTTACCTTACATCTCCAAAAAGGTAACTTTACATGACAGGGAAGGAACATCAAAAATATACTTACCTGATAATAGTGTGGGTTGACAAATCTGACATAATATGCAGCAGATAACTGCCAAGTTTGGATACCACAAGATTACTTCTAGACTCCCTTCTCCTGTGTGGCATGTAGGACTAGATAGCCATGCTTCAGAGGAGTTCTTTTGCAAGCACATAATCTAAGCATCTGTTGTGAGCAGTAAAGGCAAATACTGGTCATAGGTCAAAGCCTTAGAAATCAAGGTGATAAACTTCAAAAAGAGGTGCTTCTGCACCAAGTGAACCTGGCCTCTGTGCTCTGTCTAATTAATCAGAAGCTTACTTGCAATGCTCTTTCAAGAACTGATGTTGGAGATGGCCATTAGGCATAGAAATCAGCAATGCAGTGATCTGGATTGCAAGGTAGGTCACCCCCGTGCACTGTGATGGAAAATGCATTGTCTTCCAGCTGTCTTGCCAAGCACTGGGAATTCCCAAGTGGGTCCAGTCTTAGGCCAACTTACAGCATTAATGGGAGATCCCATGATGTTTTGTACCACATTAGAAATCTTACCCTGTGCCTCAGCAGAGGTAGAGTATTTTAGTAGCAGTAGTACTATACACTTTTTTATTAGTATCCTTTGCCCTTCCTCATCCCTGTGGCAAAATCCCTGTTTGACTATTGTCAGTAAGATGGGAGAAGACTCAGCTCCACTAGATTTATAAAAAGAAAAAGCTGTGACTATTCCAAGTTCCACAATCATTTCGAGATACAACAATTGTATCCACTGTTTTGTATGTACAAGGTAATCTCAATACTCATTATAGTTTCATAAACTTGCTGTAGTATTTCTGATGCATATTAAGCACAGGAGAAGGAGACTATGCGCCTCACTGCTGGGTTCTAAGGCTCTTGTAAAAGTGCAAAGCTGAGAAATACATCTCCAAAATACTCTGTTTTCTGAAGTAGGAAGGTCAGATTACTTTTAATCTTTATTTTGCATTTCTTGATGACTTTTAATGTTTTTCAAAATATTGCTGTTGCTGAAGGTTAGTATTACAAAAAAGAAAACTATTTCATGGACACAGTTCCTTTGGGTTACACTTGGTCTAACCCTGTCCAATACATATATGTACGTGTATACATTAAGAAAATTTGGCTAATTTTCATTTATTTAGTTCTGTGTCAACATCATCTTCACTGACTCTGTAAGTTCAGGAAATGGTATAATTATAGTTTATTTTTGCATTCTATCTTGCCTCATTATGTTTAATAAGAAGTGGCCCCGCTTCCCCACCAAGAGCAGCAGTTGGCAACTGTTTGAAAAGGTAATGAGACAAATTCACCTTTCTGTTGTGTCCCTTTCAAACACAACAGTTTAATTTCTTCCGTTCCCTTGTTTATCTTCTCTTTTGCACTGTTACTGTTGCTGTCTCGTCCTAGCTTTCTGTTTCTTTCTTTGGTTCCTCTGCTCCTCTTCTGTAGGATTGCAAAAGTGATGATGATTTCTTTGGGGATTTTTTTTTTCTACATAGAATATTCTAAAACCTACTAATTCAGCATGCTGGCCTAAGCCTGTTGCTTCTTTTTCTCAGTCAGCTGGATCCCAAGTCCGTTGTAATCAATGGAAATAACACAGTATGATCCAGTAGGATTAACCTCAACATTAGTAGAAGCAGGGAATGTAATTAGAAAACATGGCCATCCTGTAAGGAGTGGTGATGACATTCATAGTCCGTCCCCTTCTTTACTAGTAGTGGTGGTCAGTTGTAAAAGTAGTCCTGCTCGGTTTCTCTTCTCCGAAGGGTGACACTTTAGATTACTTAAATAGTAAAGAGAAGCCCAGGGGAGACTTTTTATGTATAAAATCAAGGTTTGAGGAGCAAAACCCAATGGAGCTTCAAGTAATTCAAAGAACAGATGATGAAGAAGTTATTTTTATGTTTTGCTCTCAGTTTTAGCTTGCAAGGTAGCATGACTACCCTTGCCTATCTGAACATATCTAGCAAGTAAAAGGAAAAGCACATATAAAAGGAAAAGTTTGGTGGAATCCCACTGTGGGAATTTAGCCCAAGATTCTGTGTTACTTAAAAAGACAGGATAATGAAGAAACTATTGGGCATCATTAGGTGCTACAGACATTGCTGGTTTGTTCTCTAATAGGGGGCTATAATTCAGTCCTGAGCCTGAATTTTTGCAAAGAATGAACATAAAAAATGACTAGCTATAAAAATAACTGAAATATAGAGATAAGTGTTTATTATTCCTTAAAACCCTGGGTAAGCATGTGAAATTGTTTGAAATGAATATCTAAATTATTTGATTTTATGATCCAGATGTACTAGTGCTAACTAAGGCTGAAACGTAGACTAAGAGGTTACATTACTTAATATAGTTTTGCCTTTTCATCTGTTTATCTCTCTCTGTTTATCTCTCTTTTCATCATCCTCCCTCTTCACCCTGAATAAAGCAACAAACATGTACAATGACTTATGGATGGATACAAGCTATAACTAATGCTTCCAGAGCTGAATCTGTCACTGGTAATTTGCTTGCATACTTCTGGAGGCCTTCTCTCAGGCCTTTGGGTTTGTTTGGGGTTTTTTTGGTGTGTGTTCCACATCATATAATTTACCTAGCCTGGGCAAACATGCAGAGAAAGATGGGAAGTTAGGTGTCCGGTGCAAGCGTTTTAGAGAAACAGTCATTCAAACAAATGGATCAAGAAAAGCTGACAGCATATAATCATCCATTCATGCATTCCACTGATTTTGGGGGTTTGAGAGCCTTTTAGGTTGCTGAGTTGGATTTAGATTTTCTGTAACAGCAAGAGCATTGCCTTTTATTTTGAAACTAGCAGATTTTAGTCAAGTGGGATAATATTAAATGCATGCTTTCCCCAAAACCCTGTTCCTTTAGCTTGGACAATTAGTCGTTTGAGGTCATTGTTACTATTATATCACTTGTTGCTAGAGTTGGAGATTTTCTTTTTCCTATAAATATAAGTTCAACGCTGTCATCCCTATGTGTTCACCATGCTTCTGTTAGATAACACATGCACAGAAGATGATGGGAAAGACTAAGCATGAATTTGCTCCAGTAGCGTAAGTGAGGAAGAGACAAAACCCAACTGCCACTGTCACTGGGTATTAAAAACCTGGGCATGGATAGCAAGGCATGGAATGGTAAGTATTAAGGTGTATCCCAAATATTGGCCCTTTCTACTATGGTTGTCCTTTAAAAGAAATCCTCAGCAGGATCTTCTTTTTAAGAGTAACTTCCTTTTACCTGGGCTCTTACTTCCATTCTGTCTTGTTGATGCTGTTCTGAGATTCTTGTTTCTTCTTTAGCTGTATGGATAGATATTTAATATTTGGATGAATTTGGAACAATAACTTCCGTCAGAAGCATAAGATGTCAATATCTGCCAGGTTTCAGTTTTCTAACAGCATCATCCTAACAACAGGCTATGGTTTTTTCCTGATGTATTCTTTGATGGTGAACAGTATATGAGGGAAAACAATTTCTAGATGCTCTTTAATTAGAGTGACTGATGTTTTCACTGAGGCTTGCAGACAGCACTGGTACTTCAGTGTTCTTTTCTGAGGCAATAGCTCAGTGACAATTGACAGAGAAACAACATCTGCAATACTGACAAGTAATATATTTCTCTACTTCTGATATTTCTGAGAGCCTTACAGGTCGATCTCAAGGTCACAAAGTCTGAACTCTGCTGCAGCTAATACTGACTTCCAGAGCTTGTGCATAAAACACAAGCTACTGTCCCCTTTCAACAAGGCTTTCCAAACTTAGTTGGCATGGCTACTGCTGTTGACAACAGGTCTGTGCCAGGCCTGTCGCACAGAGGAGGTGTGCTTTAATCCCTTCCTCTCCCTTCCCCAAGCACAGTCCCTCACTCCTGAAAACTAGGACTGCTGCACACCTCATCCCTGCAGGCTACAGCTGCTTATCTGTGTTGGGATCTGCTGCCTCCCCAGTGCTGCTATAGATCCTTTGCAGATGCAGTCTTCTGTGACTTACCTTCTAGCGTTTCCTCTCTTCTACTGCACAATCACAGGTTGGGATCATTTATGTTCACTGCTTTCATTCCTCACATACCTACTCCTGTAAATCTGGACTACAACACTGTGCCTCCCAACACAGGCTTCACCTCCATGTGTTCAAACTTTCTGTTTCATAACCCAGGGGGCTTGTTCCTGCACCAGCGCAGGAGCTCAGGGACCAGGCTGGTATGTTCAGGGACCAGCTGTGATATGGATGAAATTGTGAAGCCTGCAGGTCTAGGCTCCCATAGTGGCAGTTTTACTTTGGTTTTGTGGCTGGCTTGTTAGGTATAAACAGTGTCTGAACAAACTCCTGTAGTTACAGCTCCCCTTTTCAATACTCCTCACCAACCTAGCTGGGATGACTAGTAGTTTCTGTAATGCAGGATTTGGGGATAAATAATTGCTAAAAAAAGTTTAAGGAAAATAATTTGTCCTGAATCTGTTCACTAGTTCAAGCTGAAAAAAAGTGATTTATTTTTTTTCCCTATGAAGTGGAGCATTTTGTTTCATCATTCTCACGTGAATGTTTTGATGTTTAATTTTGAAACAACAAAGACATGTATCTTCTAATTCATGTTTTTAATCGGCATTAATGAGTTATTTCTGAAAGAATGCTGAGATCTTGACTGTTTTATTTTCTCTGAGGATAAGCCTTCATTCATTGCTAAGTCTGTCAGGAATCTCCTTAAGTTGCACTGATCTACTGTGATGCAGTACTGAGGCTTCTGTTATTCTGATCCACCATATACTTATTTAATTTGCAAGAAATCTGCTAGCAGCTTAAGACACAGAGCCATCCTTTGCCTCCATCCTAATTCACTTCTTGGCTATTTAAGCGAGACAGTGAGTGTCAGTTGTAATGGATTTTACATAGACTGGAAACCAGACTGAGACCTACATTTCATTTTGCATAAGCTACTGTGAGTCTAATGATGAATACGTATTTGGAAGGATGAATGTTTTTCTCACTTAGAAGTATTTTAATAAAAGAAAAGAGAAACTTTGACCCCAGAGCAGTAGCTGCACATAAAAGCAGAAGAAATCAATTAGAAATACCTTTTATATCGCACTATCACTAGTTACTACTTCTATTCTTTTGTCAGACACACACATCACTCTCTATCTCATGGTGATCTCGCATTGCTTTCAGGGAGGCTTTCTGGTACATATTTTTCCTGTAGTTCTGTCAGAGAAAAATAAATATCTTTTTATGATGAGCAGAGTATTTAACACTTTTTGGCCAAGAAAGCTACAGAGTTAGGGATGGGACTAATAATGTATGTGCAAGTAACCTTCAGATGCTGGGCAGAACTGCTTTTTATCTTGCTAGAGTGCTGAAGCACCTCTTGTTTTAAACAGGTAATTTTATGTCCTCCATATATTCCACAGATTTAGAAGGCAAGCCAAGAACCTGTTTATCTTGCCTGAAGTTTGATTTCAGTAGCATTGTTTATTTTAATAGAAAATTGATCCTATATGGGAGATCATTTCTCAAGAAATGTAAGGTTGTACCCTTACATGTAAGGGTGTACCCTTACATGTTTAAACAACTGGTACGTACCACCTTCTAAGCAACACTTATTCCCAGCCCTTTCCCAGCAAATCTAACAATGTACAGCAGATAGCAGCCCGTTGTCCCCAGAAGTGATGCTTGTTATCGTTTAGTGAAAGGTCTTCTTGAAGAGTATGCACGCAGGGGAACAATGAAATCTTCTGTGGGAACTGTAAATTTAAACATCTTGACTTTGTAATATTTAAGAAGCCAAGGTACCATTCCTTCACAGAGATACGTTGTAAAAAGTGATAAATATCAGCCATATTGAGGATAGATTTAAATTAATTTCAATATAACAACTTCATATTTTTCAAGATTGTGCAAAAGCTGAAGTTATTCAACTCAGACTAAAAAATTGCTCCACCTAAAATAACAGAGACCAAGTTTGGGGTATGATGTCAAGGAACAAGAACCACAGCAAAAACGTGTGAATAAAGGTGGCTTTAAGGTACCTTTGTATTCCTCTACTCGGGTGGCTGCCTGGGCACTAACTCTGCTCCTGTCATTGCCAAGAGAAGTGTTAGTGCTGATGAAGGAGGATGGAGGATGCAGCTGAAGTACAACTGTTGAAGAAAGATTAGGTCCCAAAATAGTATAGCCATTAAGAGAAGGAAACACACAAATAACCAGTTAATCTATTAAAAATTTGCTCTATAAGCAACCATGAGGAACCAGCTCCTAGTGCTACTTCAATAGAAATGGGCAAGAACTGTGTCAATCTCCTCAGGTCTTAAAATTTCCAATGCAATTGTGTTTAAATCCGAAAAGTTTGGATGCTTCTGGGAGAAACCATCATTAGAAAAATGTAGACTACATTAAGCATGGCAGGGAGCAGTTGATCGCCTTATACAGACTTGATTATATTCTTGTTAGGCAGTTCTTCCTCATGCTGAAGCTTTTTAATGCAGAAATGCCTACTACCATAACAGAGTGTTTAAACGGATACACCTCTGAGTCATGCAATAGGAAAAAGCAACTCAGTGGTGTGAGTAGGCTTTGAAGTTTTGTGTGTTTATAGCCACCTATCTAGATACAGTCATACAGAAGTAGCACTAAATTATATTCTTACTCTGCATCCAGTCATCAGTTTAAAACCCAAGGCATTTCAAAGTCATCTCGTCACTAGTACAATCTTGTATTCAGGGGGAAAAAGTGGACATGAGTTATATGCCAAAATCCCAGAGGACACATGACAAACACATCAAAGTATTTTGAATGTTTATTGCACATTCCATCTCTCTTCATTTCCATCACTGTCCCTCTCCTGCTCATACACACTTTCTTGGTCATTTTCAGTGTCTTCCCTGCTTTCAACATCTTTGAACTCAAAACAAATTGGCTTTGCTTCCTCCCATGGGTTATGAAATATGGAGTTTCTTAAAACTTTAAACTGCATCTCCTGGATTTATCTGGTACTGTGTTGTCTGAATCCATTGTTGTGCCTGGCTCCATTATTCTTTTCTGTAGGAATTAGAGCATGATCACCTCTTTAAAACCATTTTGAATATACAGACTTCACATGGTCTTCAGAGCTATTGTTTGCTAAAATATCCAGCCACCTGCAGCTGTGAATGCCCTCCTTTGGTTATGACCAGAGAACAGCATTAACTGGCCTGATAATATTTTTTGCTAGTGGTAGGTGCCCTCTAAATGCATCTAGGACAAGTATTCCTCCTTTTTGTTAATAGCACACCTGGTCGCCTATTCTGAACAACGTTCAGCCAATCCTTCATTAAGTCTTTAGACATCCATCCTGGTTTTGACACCTAACAATTATTCCAGTAGGCAGCTGTTCCTTCGGCATTGTTTTATGCCTTGGAATCACATATGGTGGCAATTTCATACCATCTGCTAACACTGCCAACATGACTGTAATGTGCATTTTTTCATTCTCCAAAGTTTTTCATGATGACAAATTCTGTGCCTATTTCTTCAATGGTGTAACGGGGTGGTATGTCAAAATAAACTGGAGTCACACCAGCATTACCCATTTGGCTCAGCAAATAATTGCAACCTCTCAATAATCCAGTCGCTTGCTGCTGGAATGCAGTGATTTTTCTAATGAAGTTTGGAAGTAGGTGTGGGTATAACAGTTCCTCACTGTAGGCAAAATCCATTCTGCCATATCATTTGTACACATCGACTATTACTTGCCTTGAATTCTCTCTGTTCTGTGCTTGTGCTATTTCTTGATCTTTCAGTTTAATGATTTCCTATATAACAGCGTTTCTGTCTTTTCTTGGAGTATGCAGACATTCTACAACTTGTTCTTCTACTTCATGAGAATTCTCTTTTGGGTTCTTACACATGTTTTATATATATACACTTTGTATGTCCTCTCAGCATCGCAAATCTTATTTTTTATCACAAGAGGTACCACCAAGCTTAAAACAGGCACTGCATACCTTTTCATACCTTTCCTGTTGCACTTATTTTTCTCATCTCCAGATGATCTGCTTTTACACATCACTTACTTACAAATTCAGGGAGACTCATGAAACTGTGAAAGATCACAGTGGAGTTTTCTGAATTACAGTACACCACACAACTTCACAAGGCACTGAGAAAACAGCTAACATGCTAACACCATGTTTTGTGTAAAGTTAGAGCTGCTTTGGACATATCTGTGCTCCTTCTTGACTCGGAGGCCTACCACACTCAGTTTACCTGCATTCATGCTAAAGGAAGGTGAACCAATTTTTTTGAGGTGAACTACTTGGGGGGAAATCTTCTATTTTGCTAAATGTGTTCATTTGACTTTAGATGTTCTATTTTAGGCATTTACTGTATGCTCCCTTTATAATGAAAATGTGTTTTCCATTCTCTCCTGTGGTAGGTGACTAAAAAACATGGAAAAGGTTTACCTGTGTAACTGCCCAACAGTCCCCACTGTAGGAGTGTGAATGATTACCTGCAAGAAATGCCAGACTTCTAGACTGCTGAAGTTAGATAGAATGAGGACAAACAGCTTAGAGTAAAGGTGCTGAAGGTGTGAACAGATTTTGAAAGATACGTGGCAAGGTTTGCCCAGGCAGCTGAAAGTTACACTTTCTTGAGACATGATTGAAAACTGCAGTGCCTCCTACCTTGTGACTCATCCTGGCTACATGCAAATTCACCTCCAGATATATGGAAGTCCTTCATTTGTTTGGACTGCGGGCTTCTTGGACTGTTACGTCTCCAAGGAGTCTACCAGAAGTGTTATTTTTCCATGTAGACTGCTGTGCGTGGGAAGATTGAGAGGAGTGGGGAACTGGTGCTGTAGGTCCCACCTCAGTAATTGAGTTGGGATATGGCGCAGGGAATGCAAAAGTATTGCTAGATCACTTTAAGTGTAGGCATTTGCTCCCAAGCCCTTGGGAATCAGGAGCCGTTCCTCAACATAGGAGCAAGATTTGGTCATTAATATGGTTTAATCATGCCACTTCATGAAAGGAATGTCTCTGAGCTCGCATTGGACTAAAAATCAACTAATAGGTAACAAACATAGCCTTTTTGAGAGGCTGAATGTTTTATATCTGTGCCAGTATGCTGAAACTCCAATTTGGGAAAGAAACAGTCTGACACACCACCTTTGATTGGTTGCCAGCTCTTGGTTTAGGGCAATCCATACGTAAGCTCCTTCAGATAGTGGGAAGGAAGCAGCACATATCATCTGATTTGCTTTTCAGTAGGTGGCAGGAGAACCCAGCCACCACAGGGAAGGCAGTGTGCCAGAAACCCAGCTAAAAGGCAAGGCTGAACCCCAGGTTTGCAACCATTTCTGTGCAGAGAACTCTCTGGCTCCCCGTAAATGAAAAGATATTGACCTGTTCTAAGACTGGTTATTCTGTAGGTATTTCTGAAACGGGTCTTGGGGTGATTGAAGTTTTGAGTCATAAACCACCAGCTTAGGGGTCTCTTTGTGAGGTTTGTTGTTTTTTGTTCCCCCAACTGACAAAATGTCCTTCAGCTACTTTTGGTTTGAACTTTCAGCCACCTGGCCTGAGACTGAGGGAAGGTGGTTGTTGAATGTATTTGTTAATATTAAAAAGGAATTCTTCCCTGGCTTGGTTGCTTGATGTTTGCACATCTTTCGTGTGTTCAGACCTGTTTAGGCCAAATAGATATTGTCAGAAGCACAGACTTTAATTAAGTTTTAGGAGATTTTTCAAAAGGATGTTTATGCTGATCCCTACAGCAGTGCCAAATATAGTAAAGGGGAGAGAAAGGAGCAGATGTAGGAGATACGCTACCAGAGTTAGTATGGTTGCCATGTCTCCCATCTCTTTTGCAGAAGCATACATCCCACTTTTACATGCAGACACATGGAAGGCAACTTGGTGGGCAGAGTATTGCAATCAAACTAACCTGCTTCAGCTTCCCAGGTAATAAGTCGTAATCCCTTACATACAGCATTTTAGAAACTAAAATTGAGAAATAAGTATCATAAAACATATTTAATTTTCATTAAAACTTTGGATGCATGCAGTTTCATGATGAACATGATCAATGAAAAGAGATTAATTTGATGTAGATGAAGAGGAAAAGCTTTAGCTATCTTTAGAGAAAAAAAAATTAAAGAGGAAATTCTTAAAAAGTAGATTCCTTTCCTTCCATTTTTCAGATCCATGCAGGAATATGTACACTCTTATTTCTCCATATGTTTAGTTTCTTTTCTTCTTTCAGTCATGCAGAAGTTTGTCTGTGTGGCATATGCAGATCTAAAAGTGATTTGTCCAGTGAGTCATGTCCTGAACTTCCTGGGTATGAATATGAACAAGTCCAAGCATGCTTTTCAAGACAGAGGTACATCTCTTGATCCCAGCAGCCTGGAAATCTGGGTATCTGGCACATCATTTGCTCAGAGTGGCAAATTACCAAGAGAAGGAATAATTTGTTGCCCATATCAGTAGGGTTGGTAAGTCTGAGCACACAGTCTGTTCAGAAGTTGATTAGAGAATAACAGAGGAAATGTGACCTTTTTTTAGTCTTCTAGATATGGCTTAGGAAAGATGAATATGCAGACTATATTAGGTTTCTTACAGAGTAAGAGTCCCATTCAGGGAAGCCATGTGCAGAACACTGTCCCATGAATGAAGTTCTAATGCAGCTGATGCCAATAGCTCTCTACAGCTGAGCCTCAGTACTGGTGGGACAAATCTGTGGATCTTCATGAACCAGCATGGTCCAAGTCCTTTCAGGAACACACTCTGTGAGTTTTTATTCGGGTAAAATTATCACAGCAGTTCATACAGACACCATTTGTCTCAACTGAAGAACTCGGTAACCTAGTGATGGTCATTTTATGGTCAGGAGATCCAGGGCACAAATACCTGAAATGACTTATCTAAGCCTGTTTCTCAGCTAAGTACAAAATTCAGACCTTCCTGACTGGCCAGCCCTCACTGTGTTTGATTGCCTGGTTTTCTCTATCCTCTACCCTCACAAGCAGGGTGAACCACATGAGCTGGCCTAAATTAGGGCGGACAGTCTGCTCCCTCGATACATGAAATAACTGGTTCTTTCTTAACTCTCATGCTGTTCATTGCAACCTTACAACCCTCACCCCACCCTACCCCCAAAACCCAAACCAAGCAAACAAATAGCTAGGCCTTTCTTCACTGAAAGGGTTGTCAAGCATTAGAACAGGCTGCCTAGGGAAGTAGTGGAGTCACCATACGTGGAGGTGTTTAAAAGACCTGTAGATGTGGCACTTAGGGACATGGTTTAATGGTGCAGTTGGCAGTGCTAGGTTAACAGTTGCACTCGATCTTAAAAGCCTTTTCCAACCTAAATGATTCTATGATTATATGGATTTCTTTCTCCATTTCTAAAAGGAATAGAGTTGTGGTAAAAGAGATCTGGAAATGGGAGGAAGTGAGAAGATAACAGAATCATGGCTTGAGAGAACATTTAGGGAGTAATTAAGTATTGAAATGTTAGGGTCTCACCACCTTTTTCTTTCAGTCAGACCTTAGGTTCTTTTTTTCCTTCTGAGTAAATGTATGCAGATGCATGCCAGGTTTTTGTGTCTGTAACTATATGCTAGAGTGTTTATTGTTTTGATGCCAGTAGGTTTGCCCACTGAGGCCTCCCAGCCCCTGTATTTATATACTTTGCACACCGTAAAGGGATCATAGCTCCTTGGGAGACATAGTGCTAACATTACTGTGGTGCAGAAAATAGAGAAGTAGCGGTAGGCCAGAGCTGATGTATTGTTAAAATTCCTAACTTCATTATGTGTGAGTCTACTAAATCTTTATTTTGATATCTGAATTCAGAAAGAGAAAGAATGATGCTGAATTATTTTCTTTCTCACCAGGAACAGTCTCAGCTTGCTGCCTGTGCTTTGTAAAGGCTGCATACATAGTTAAGCACCTTTTGCATTTACAGATGCCTTTACATTTACAAATGCCTTTATCTTCAGAAGCATATTTGACACCCTAGGCTAGCTTACAGTTTGAAAAGCTAGTGAATCATTCTGTGAATAGCTGAATACAGAACATTTGAAACAATCAATGACAACTCGCCAGGGCTTGGGCAGAAATGCTCCCTATTGTAAAAAGAGCTGTAGAGCAGGCTGTGAAACTCGAGTGGTCATCTGATAGGAAATGAATGCAACCAATCTCCAAGGAGCTAAGCAGATATTAGCAATACCAGTTGCTTGTAGTCATAGTGTTATTTATCTCCCTGTGATTGACCAAGCTTCTCATGTTCTGCTTAGGAATAAAAGGATTGCTACTTTTGTCAGTCCTTATCTCTGAAGTATTTCCATATCTGGGAAAATGTGGGGGGTTTAAATATTAGGTCTATTTATATAAATGTGCTTTTTCCTGAATTCATGAAGTCATAATAAAAATCTATAAATACAGGTAGTTCCTAAACCATCTGACCTTAGGCAGGATTGAAGGTACCATCCTATTACATAAACAGTCACCGGTGTTTCATTTTGCTATTAAACTCTTAGTAGCCCACAGCTACTAGAGAAAAATGAAATCAGAGTTTGTGACTTAGCTTCCCCTTTCTTCTTTATTCTCTACATCCACTTAAAAAAGGGTGTAGTATCTGAGTGTGACATGTAGTGAAAGAGTGCAGATGTGTGTGGGGATGGGAGTGCAAATATTCTAGCACTGCTACAAACCCTTGTTTATTCAATTTGCAGTGAATTGGACTGTTACATTTCTTCACATTCAGTTGTTCACATCTCAAAATCTCAACTTCAGGGCATTCCAGATCTATCTATAAGAATTCTTTGTGGAAAATGTATTTTCCCAAACCTATCCAGCATATATTTTGACTTTCATCCCTGCTGAAATACAGCGTAAACTATTGCTTTGACAGCAACATTTTTTAGATAAGTACCGTAAAGAATTAACCCTAAATGAGCCTTCAGATAATCTGTATTCTCATTGTTCACCATTGAAATGGAACTGCTTCTCCAATAAAACAAAAGAAATCAGCAGTAATCCAAGATTCCTCCAGAAATGTTACAGATACTGAAAAACAGTAAGTAGGTGGAATTCTCATAAATGTTTGAAATTGCAGTCAAAGTAGTAGAACTCTGCACACAGAAGGAATGGTCTTTGTTATTACCACATCTTTCCCTCTTTCCTTTCATTGCGTATATAATTGTATATTCACTGTATTGGTGCAATAAGTGTTACTGTGCTGCAATGTAATACAGCATACTGCTCAGGGATTCAAAACACAATGACTATGAATGAAATTAGATGCCACTACCAAAGGTAGATTTTTTTTCCTCGTTTTATTTCTTTGCAGTTTGTATGAGTATAATCTCTGCAAGATAGGAAATTGTGACAAATTATGACGAAAGATAAACCACGTGCAAATGATGATTATATTTCTCTGTTATCAGGGTGTCTAAAAATAAGTAGTTATGTTTTCTAGTTTTTCCCTTACCTCATAGTATGATTTATAGACCTTTGGGGGGGATTTTTTTTTCCCTGGGAATTGGTCTGAGCCATGGTGGTACAAGAGAAAGAATTAAATGCATATACATTTTCTCTGTTCTGGTGATTTTCCACTAGAGATCTTGGCAATTCTTTCATGGAACCTGTCTAAGTCTGCAGTAAATGATGCGCTTTTCTACCAGGTGGATGCTGAATTGATTCAAAGGTACTCAGCTGCTACATCATCTTTATTTTCACACATCAAAGGTAGGCATATTGCAAGCAATTAATCATGTACTTGTTTATTGTTCTGGAGTAAATGCATTTTACGCACCTTTTGTTGCTGAATTTAATTTAATTACAAATCATCCCTGTGTGTATCTGTCATTACCTTAGTGAACACAAAAAGGAAAGGATGAGGGAGAAAAAAAGCGTTTGCTTTTGTGATTCTGGTTACTTTTGAAACAAGGGGCGTAAGATAGGTTATTTATCATTGGTAATTATAAAACTAATTATCTACTAAAAGTATTTACAAACATATTTTACTACTAATATCAAAACACCTGTGTTTTACATGAAAACATTTAGTCAGTTGTTAGAACCAGATCACTTCCTTGTGAGAGCCCAGTTTCACAGGCTGGAGTTTATCCAGGTCAGCAGGGTGCTTGGTTGTCATTTGGAACCCCAGGTAAAAAATAAGGGGAACTTTACAATGATTCTTAAGAAAATTGTTTTAACCCTTTATATCTTTTCTACTTATAGGTGTCGACCTTAGTCCTTGCTAGTATTGGTTTCTGTTTTCACAGTTGTCCCCCAAGACTCTTGTTAATGGCGATAGTTGTGGTGTGTTTGTTTAACGTGAAATTGCTTTCTGGGGTACGGATATGGTTTTCACTACAATGTATTTAAATTGAATGTTAAAATATATGCAGGTGTTACTCCATGGAAACCTTTCGATTGCCCACTGCCATTCTACTGAGAACAAGAGTTGATACATTCATACATACATACATTAAAATGTGGCAGATATGGGAATTATTTACCAAAACCCACTGGCAACACCACCATTGTCATCAGTTAAGACTAAAGAAGGGCGTCTATGTGGTGACTAAACCCTCATCTTCATGGAATTATCAAACATGAAGTTCCTGTGTCATCTTATCTTCATAAAAAGGGAAAAATAGACAATGGAAATTTGGAAGCGTTGAAACGAATGGCTGTGAAAAGTGTTAGCATGGCCATGTCTGTAACTGCAACTAAAAAGTAATACAAGGCCTTTAGGGAATAAAATTAATGCAGCGAGCAGAAATGTATGAAAAACTTCAGGACAAACAAGATCATAATGTCCCCATATCTTTTCTTCTTCCCTTCCTTTCCTAAAACAGCCCAGTTGTTCATGCAATGTAGAAAGTATTAATTATTTATATTTCCTAATAGATTTAAGCCTGTGGTTTTATTTTGGTTTTATTATAATAATGCAGTTCTTCAAAAAGGAATGGATAGGGGTTTCTAAGTATTTCCTGGTTTAGCAAGAGTGCAAAAAGAGAGGAGGATGCATGGAATCAGAATTCACATTTCTATCTATCTCCCCATACAGAGTTTTACTCACTTAATCGATAAGTCCATTTAGCTTATTATTGGCTTAGTTTAGAAAACACTCAGTGATTACTGGAATTTGCTCTTCCTCTAGAACTGTGTCCAGCCTCACCTTATCAGTAGTTCTTTGTCTCCGTAAGTTTTTCTGTAAGAAAAAAATTTATGTGAAACTTCTCTTTAACTGTAAGATGTAATTTTACTGGTGAAGGGAGAGTTTGTTTTTTCCCCCTTGTTTAGTTTATCTACAAAATGATACATGTCGAAGAGAAGTAACCTGAAAGTAGACTTCCACACCTACACCCACCTCATGGTCAAGACCTATTAGAAGGATATCAGCAATCAGTATATTGCTGATATCCGTAGTATGTTAATTCTTTTACTGTCTCCTAAATACTGTTCTCCATCCTTTGTGTATTATACCCATTCTTTGAACCTCCTTGTATGAGTCTGACTTCTTTTTAGGTTCAGATGGGTTATGAACAATCACCTACTTAAATCAGGGTGAACTGATATAAGTGAATGTGGAGACTGACCCTTGGAGTCTATGACCAATTTTCCCCTTATAAGCCAAGGTTAGGTGATAAACATTTAGAAAGCTGGTTAAATCAGTAGGTATTTTTGGAGGAGAGAAAGGTAAAAATAAAAAAGAGAAGTCTCTTTTTCCCATGTATTTTTTCACAGTAGTTTAATTTCCATGGAACTTTTGTAGCTTCAAACACTTCAGACTCAAATCCCAAGTTCCTTACAAAAATAAAATGGGTAAGATCTTCGTTAATACTTTTGCTCTCTGATTAAGATCACAAAGAGTTCCAGCTTTTAAAAGTTCTTAGGCAAAAGGACAAATTCTGCTCTTGGCCTCGTTCTATGATGTCAGTAAATCCTTGCTGCTAAATTCGTTTATCAGTGTGAAAAATGTAGATTCTTTACCCCAAAAGACTTACTTTTAGACTGTTGATCATAACAGAGAAATCTTGCATTAGATTTATGCAGCCTATGAAGAGAAGGATACAAAACTAAAGTACCTACAATGTGACAAGGGTTCAAGCTGTAATGTCTTACAGGTGTAATCTTGAAGTTGAAATGCCAGATAACTGGGGACTAACTCCATGAATTAAGTATTTGTATAACACTGTATACATTAGCCTGGTTGTAGTACTCAAGGAGCCCTCCGGTGAATATATTATTGTAGCACCATCTCAAAAAATAGAGAAAATACTGATTCTGTTAGTGGCAAAATTCTGCACTTTGGGTAAGAATGTTAATGGTCATTTCTATATAACGCATCACAGGTTTAAATAAATGTGACTTGCTGGCCCGACTATTCAAACTAAGGAATCCATTAAAACTTCCATATCATCATTTCAGGTTTGCTACAATAATGAAATATTTAACAGATATATGAGAACAATGAAACTGTTTTATGAACAAGAAAAGTTGTTCTTTTGCCATCCTGCACACCACTGGGCAAGATGAAGCTCTATTAGATGTGAGCCTTTCTCCTGGAGCAAAGATTTGATTGCACCAGACTCTGGGTTTAGGTAGCAGGCATCAGATCTTTACCCCTGTTTATTCAGTGTTCTTGTTAGCACAGGAAGGCACTGGAAGGAGGCAAGACTGGTGCATCACATGGATGAAGAGAACAGCATGGCAGAGACAGGAAAGGAGCAGTAGGTGCTCGTTTGGTGGTAGTTCTAAATAACTTTAAATATATACAAAAGCACTAGTTTTTATGGCCAGGCACCATATCTTGCCCAGAAGTGCAAGCGAGTACGTTATCACCATTAACAGCTATCTCTGACACTAACTAAATCTTACTTAGCTCATGTCCTTGCAAAGCTAGGTTTCAGCCAGAAACTATGAAGCCAGATCACTGGGCATCATCACATTATCATCTCATAAAAGTCAGACACAAAAAGGTGTAATGTGTAGAAAATGAATAGTGTTTTCTGTGGTTTAGAAGCTACTAAAAGCTTTCCAAATTCCCAACCCTCAGCCTTGTGTATAGCGTGATCTGACTATACAGGATTATTTTTTCTCAGCTGTGGCTTTATGGCGGAGAATATATTTCACATTTAGGTGCATTTAAGAATGACTGTAGAGTCTGAATTAGCTTAGGATGGAAACTGCGGGTGTCAGCCAATGGACCTTATTTAAAGAAATGAACGCCAAAATTACAAATTGTGAAGTATTACTGAAAAAGGCCTGCTTAGAGGAAACAGACTTTTCTAACAGCATAGCAAAGCTCAGTTCATAGAGTGAAATAGAAGTAATACAAATAGTGAACAAGGAAATTGCTGGAAGACAGGGAAAATATATTGATCCAGATCCTTTATCTAGAATAAGAAATTTACTATTTTCAAGATTGATGCAGGACACATCTGCACAGAAATTTCACATGACAACTGGTTGCTCCAAGAGATGTCAAAAAACCTTTAAAAACCTTATCTGATTCCTGTAGTCCACAGTGATGTGAATGTTAATCCTACTGCCTCCATAAGCACCTCCAAAAATGTTTAACACACAAAGGCTAAAAGAGGTCCAGCCTTACCTTCCTTATCCTTCTTTCACCTCCAAATAGTTTCCCCACCACCAAGGAAGACCTCTAAAATAGCACGTTGAGTGCCAAAATAGCATTTTGAGTGCATGGTGTGGGAGGGGATTTTGGGAACATGACAGAATGTCTTTGTGCTTTCCTGACACAGTAATGCGCACATGACAGCATCTGATTAACTTCATTAGAATCTAAATATAAATCAGAGCTTACTTTGCCAAGTCTCAGCAAAATCAGTGAGGATGCAGAGTGCTTGCTTTAGTGTAAATATGCAGCTGTTGGACTGAAACAAAGTTCACTCCACAACCCTAATCTTTGTTTCTAACTGGAAAGAAGTATCTATCTGCTTAGCTGGAGTTGAGCGTGCTCATCATTTACTATCTGTAAATATCTTAAACTTTAACAAAGACTTTATAGAATTTTTCTCTGTCTCCCAATACCACATCTGGATCATGAGAATGTCATGAAGTATATGTTCAGTCATTTTAACTGCGCTGATTGCTAATCTTTGGATTGCTAATTCATTACTCTGCAGTGAATTTTCTCCCAGTCACTGAATTATGTGTGTGTTGAAGATTATGCATGTAAATGTATGATACTGTAGATACTTCTTTTCACCTTGTTACCATGTTACATCAGCGAATGTTGCAAGTAAATTAAAATTCAATTGCTGTAAAGCTACATTTTATAAATTCAAAAAAAATCCCCCCCCCCAAAAAATATCATTATATGGATTTTCCTGTTCATTTTCCTGAAACAGGAACTTGAAGCTGCTTTTGAAGTAGTGCTTGTCAAAATTTGCTTTAACTACTTGGATATGTCACTGAACTTTACAGAGGTCTTTTACAGAAGAACTGAATCAGGACATGTAGGTATGTTGGCAGTGCCACCACAGCTCATAGAGTAACACCTTTCTTAGCTTCTAAAATATGCTTTAATTTATGCCTAACTGGTAACAGGTTCTTTTAATAGGTGACAGAAGAGCGACAAGGTGATAGAGGTGGAATGACAACTGGACGTGCCTTCTTCACAGGTACACTTACATGAAATATCTGCACTGGAGTCTTCTCTCATGCACTACATGAACCATTCAGGGCAAAAGGAAACTTTAAGTCATTAAGTGCACAGTACAAATGTGCTGGATACAGAGTAAGCTAACGTGAACACTCTCTATGATGTAATTGATCTGAGTCATTGTCATTGAAAACAAGAAATGGCTCGTAAAGAACCTAGCAAATATTTTAGTTCGTTTTCTCTTTCCTACATACCTCAAGGGGAGAATCTTCTAATGGAAGAAGTTAGATTGTGAATGTGATGCTGTGTTTCTATGGTTTTATGTCTAATAGGCTTTTTTTCCTTTTCTTTTCCCCCCAATAGCAATTACTTACAGTTCCACACTCTATTCCCTATGCTCTTCCACAGTTCCTTGACCTTCTCAGGCCTCCAAATTCCCAGATGGATAAAAAAGTGTACTCTGTGACTGTTTTCCAGCTACTACTGAGCTACTTTATTGAAAAGAATAAATATGCTGTTTGGTTGACCAGCTGATGAATGAGAGCTTGAATTGTTGCTCATTCTGTGGGAATACAGATTTGATCTGTTTTTTCTACTCAGCAGCTGATTTTCTTGGGTTTAGTGTTTCTGATGCAACTACTCTAATATCAAACATGGTTGGAATTAGATGATTTATTGAGAAATTTTTAAGAGGGAAGGTAGGCAGCATGCCTGAATGAGCTTTGTTACTTAGAATATCCAGGTGCAATTTAAAAGAAGGATATTTATTCTGGGATAAATAGACTTGTTACTGTTCCCCAGCAAATCAAGCAAGATAGGACAATACAGTAAGCCTTATTTGAGCAATGTATCTATCTACATGGCACTGATTCCTGGAAACATTTGCAAGCTATGTAGTAATCTGAAAATTATACTTCCAAAACCGATTTATTCTTCATCCCTACAGCCCTTATAGCATCTCATTTCCTAAAGTTTGTCTATCCATCCAAAACTCAATTTTCTCGTTCACCCTTCCAACTTCACATATCTTTTCTCACAGTGATGGGGATAGCACCTTACCTGTCAATAAAAAACAGCATAGTACCACAACTTCCTTGGTCCTCTCCATCCATTCCTTTCATTATTTTTTTCTTTAGCACCCACAGTGATTCAATACTAATCTCATTTACTTTTGCTACCTCTTCAATAGTGTCATTTGCATTTCCTTGAATCCATCCTCTTGGCTCCCAATTTCACAGTAATTCAAATTCAGATCGTTTTTCCTTATTTTTAAGGTCCTCCACAGCTATGATACTCACCGCCTGTCTTGTCCTCTCTCTATTTCTTCCTCCACAGCTTCCTCTCTGCCAGTGAGACACTCTTTGCTGTCTGTCCGTCCATCTCTATCACAGCTTTGCTCATGCCATTTCCAAAACAGATGTTAAACTTCAGATTTTCCATTTCCAAAGTCTGCTTTCCAGGCAAATTTCTACCATGAGGCCTGTAAGAAATTCAGAGTTAACAGTACCTAGAGACAATGGGGAGGATCCTATTATTATGTAGAAGGAAAAAGGGAATAATTTACAAATTAACACATACATGCACATGTATGTGTACACATACTCCTGCATGTATTTGTGGGAGAGTGCTATTAGGCAAGAATAGCCTTCTGGGTGAAACAGCAATCTAATAAATTATGAAATTGATATTCCATACTTGCTAGACAATCTCCATTTTCTAACCTCCATTAAAGCTCATTTGCATTCATTATGTTTTAACACTGTCTTCTCCATCTGCATATGTAACCGTAACTACACACAAGGAATACGAGAAGAAAAATAATGCTTATGATCTATGTATCCCATATATTTTGTCACTTTGCCAGACTTGTATATTTTTCTTTCATTGAAATCTGAAAGGATTGGAGGATCAGTGCTTTCTTCAGCTCCTTGGAGAACTGTCATTCCACAATCACTCCATGCTGGTTGTGAAGAAGGTAGTGTTTGTCCTGGTCCCAACTTGTTTGCCTTTCTGTGCCTGAATATACCAAGAAAAATATAGCAGGCTCCTTTTATCTACTTTGGATTTATGACATAAATATTGGTAGCGTCTTGTTTTTTTGCTTCATGGGAGTACAAGCTCTCAGCATTGACCTAATTTTCTCTCATTAAGGACCGTGGGAGTTTTGTTTACCATTACCTTTAGCAGGAGCAGTGATGACAGTTCTGAATCATTTTACTAATCCAAGCTTTGAAAATCTGAATGCTTAAGAATTTCTTTTAAGTTGCTGCCTGGCACTTTTGAGCCTGGCTTATTATCCTGAGTAGGGATGGCTAACGTGGAATAGAAGTGTCAACGAGACAGAAATCATTTCATTTACTATTTAGCCTCTAGGGGGGGAAAAAAGAAAAAAAACAAAAAGAAAGAAACAATCAGAAAAGGTAAAACTGTCCGTTTCGAAGTTTTAAATAAATGTTTTGACATTTAAAATTGAAACTCAACCTCTTTTTTGTTTCATTGCATGGGATGAAGGGGGTATGTTGAGTCATTTGAAGTGTTTCTTAAGTGTTCTTATTTTTTGCAGTTCAAGTCCTCTGTTAGTACTTTGCAAGGGCTGTACCTGTATATTCAAACATACAGTCGTCTTTGAGTTCATCATGGAATGTTACTCCCAGATGCTTTGAAATGTAGGTGTTCTTGGCTTTGGGGTGGGGGTTGCGGGTTTTGTTGTATTTTAGATTTGGGATGCCTGCAGTCAGCAAGTCTGACACAAAGTTTTATTCTTTGGGTCATTGGAGAGACTGAAAAATTCAGACCTCATTTATTTATTTTCCAAGTGGAAAGGTAATGTACAGATTTTACTAATACAAAAGAATGAGCCTAATTCTTTGTTTTGAATATATACCCTTAAAACCATGTGCAAGATCTGCAGGGTGATCCAGAGGAATGGGAATGCTCAGCATTAAAAGTCTAATTTCCCATTTTCTTTTTAGCCTAGTCAGTATTTCATTCACACACACTTTTAATATTCTTGTTGCTGAAATCATATATTAATGTTTTTGGCCTCCATAGCTGAAAGGCATAATTCCAGTAATGAGGGGAAATAAGCAGAATGCTTGATGAAGTAGCTAAGCTTCCAAACAACAAACAATGTTTCATCAGCTGTGTTTTAACAACTGGTATATGAAATTGCCACACCAAGAAATGCGTCTCTTCTTATTACAATGTGGCATGGTATCAAAAGGGTCAAATCAACCAAAATGTTGTGGCATCATAATATACAGCAAGAATAGAAAACAAGCTAAGAGGAAATCACAGAAAAACTGATGTTTTTAGAATTATTTCATACAGTGATCCTGTTGTTCTTTTCCCTTCCCTGAGACCTCCAGCACACCTACTAAATCACATAGAAACAGCCAGAATTGGCAGTTACCCCAAGGTAACTGATACAATCTCCTAGCTAAATTAGTTATTTTGTTCCTTACCCTTCCAGTATTTTGTACTGAAAAGGAAGTTTAAAGTTAAAGTTTCTAAGACAGTACTAGGCTTTAAAATATCTCTTCTTTTGTCTCTTTCTTTCTTCTGGGAGATTTATAGGGTAGAAGTTGTTCAACTGAGAGGAAGAGGAGAGTTAATTTCAGAATTACTGACAGCTGAGTTCCCAAGGCTGCACGCTTTGTGCGTTATTTGTAATATATCTTTTCTAGCTGTTGAAATACATTTGTGTAATAATTAAAATAATTACTTTTTAATTAATTGTTTCAGTTATTTTTAGCAATATTCCACAAGAACTACTGAATACTTTTTAAAGAAAATAAATTGAAATAAAAGTTTGTCAGGAAGGATGATTTTTTTGACCTGATCCATTTGAAGAGTATCTTGAGTACTTTCTGTTAAAACTTTTGTTTCCTAGTTCCCCTTGTAGCCAGTGCATTATGATACTCTTTCTAAGCAGTTATAAGAGTCATCTGCAGCCTGCCTCTGCAGAAGCATTAACATATATGGAAGCATCTGCATTAGAGTTTTTGCTAAAAGCATCGTGTGGTTACAGAGTGGATCACCTGAATATTTCTATTTATTGTGACTTTTATTAACTCCCATAGTTTTGGTGCACATGAACTAAGTCTGTTTTGGAGGAAACAAAGTTGGGAGCTGTCCTCCTAGGTGCTCCATGTACCAAGCAAGGACATAGGAATTCTGAACCAACAGCTGGTTCCTCGGACATTTCCGAACCCGAGATGTAGTAGAGTGTTTACACCAGCAAACCAGGCTAGCCACGTTTCATCTGGGACAACTCTGGAAGGAATTCCTAGGCTCCAAAAACTCCAGACAACCTCCAGGCCAGGAATGGGACATGCACATCTGCCTGCTTCATCCTGTGCCTGTCTAGCTGTTAGGTAAAATGATGCTCGTCTGGTCAAAGGTAAAAAATAATGCGATGTGTGCTAAAGCCAGCCCTGGAGAGACTGGAGAGTAAATGAAATACCTACAAGTTTTTTGAAGTGTACCATTGACATGTGGGAAGCTTTGTGTTGGGAGAGGGGGGTCTGCTTGGAAAGTATCCTCATCCTGTTAATTGCTTGCTCATTATTCCATGAACAAGCTTACACGTTATTTCCTGGTTTCAGATAAGGCACAGCTGGAAATCTGTCTGATTCTATCAGCTCTTTTGAAGTGATTGGGCAATACCTGCCTGATTAGAAAGAAAAACCTACAGGAAGAGATTTTTATTAAATGCATAGTGCTCTTTGTGCAAACTGGCATGAAGTGTTGTTCCAGTCATTTATGATGTATTTAGTCAAACACACCAGTGCCGTATCTAGTGCTGTCATTTTTCTGAATACATTTAATGCACGAATAAAAAACCTCATGGAGACTGCAGTAACAAGGTTGCATTCAGTCTGGCAGTAGTGAATTGTCTCAGTGTTACATGAGGAACATGGGAGAGACCAGATCAGTTCAGACCTTTTGTGACAAGCTCTTATATTATGAGAAAGGGCAACAGTGGATGTCTAGAACATGGCAAAAAAGTATGTAATGGCATTTCCTGGACTGTCCCTTTGGTCAGGCCTTTGGTCAGGGGCTTTCCTAGACAGTAATAATGCTTTGCATTTTATCACCTTCAAAGGACTAAGACTTTTCCTTTAGATCTATACCAACATTTAATGAATTGTAGCTCTTTACAGGGCAAGGTCATTACGCACTCTCTATGTTATGGTCATGACTATGCATTTGGTCCATGTCTCCCTAACTCTGCTATATCTTTTCCAGGCTGAAGGGTCCCAGGCTGTTTTGTCACTGCTTGTGCAGAAAACATTTATTACCTTGATAATCACTGTCATTCTCCTCTGAAACTGCGCAATTTTCACTGTACCCTTTTTGATGCGAGAACACTGTAACTGACAGTATTTAACCAGAAGGTGCGGAGCAGTTTTCTACGTAGTCATAATGATGATTTCTTTCTTAATTATTCCCAAACATGTATTTATTTCTGTTGGTCATTGTATTGATGTTCTTGATTGGCTCTAGCCTTTCAGTGTATATATAGAGTTGGAATTGTTTTTTCCATGCATGCATTTATTTATGATGAATTTCATCTGCCCATCACCTAGTCTCCTAGAGTTCCTCTGTTCTTTGAAAGTAGCCATCGTTTTTGCTACCATGAATAAGTTAGTATCATCAACACCCTGTGGCACTTCATTGTTCATCTACTTTTCCATATCATTTATGAGTGTCTTGAGACACCATCACAGTTGCTCATGACTCCCCATTTGACATCTCTGGCTCAGCAAAAACCGGTCACTTGGCTTCATGTTTCTGTTTTCCAACCATGTGAGGACCTTCACCATCATCCTATGCCTAATTTTGTTAAAAGTGTTCTTTTTGTGATCTTATAAGACATATTT
>NW_009934968.1:192580-213914 GCF_000696875.1 Nestor notabilis
AGTGTATGATATGCAAATCTGATTTATCGCTGTAATTGTTCATTCCTTCAGAAGACCCCAATTATTTGGGAAGCGATGCCTCCTTAAAAGATCTGTGTTGAACCTTCCCAATGTGTTTTATTCCACTGTTCACTAGTTCTATTCTTTATTTTGAACAACAGATCAGCTGTTTCACCCTTGATTTCTCTTTGATCTCTATGGCGAGTATCATCTGTTACTGAAGAATCATTATTTTGTCAACTTATTCTATAACTTCTTCTACCAATATTTCAGCTTGAGATGGATCACTGATACTTTCCTTGCAAAGAAAGATACTTCAGAGTAGGCGCTTAAATGGATATCCATGGTAAATGCATAGGTTGGCTTATCTACTCTGAATACTCCAACTGCACTTTAGTGTTCTATTTTTTCTGTGGTCCTTTTGACAGGCTTCTTGCTTTTTATATGTTTGAAAATTTACTGTCTGGCTTCAGGTCTTTGGAAGGTTGTTCTTAAAGCTCATGTTTGGCCTGCTAATACATGGTAAAGATTATGATCTTCCTCATTTGCACGCATCTTCATTACTTGAAAGCTGACTTCTTGATTTTCATACCTTCTCCTACCTTGGTATTTATCCAGCTTTTTCTTGACTTCATAACATTTTCTTAGAAGTGGTATGCATATGACCTGGGCCTCTAATAATGTAGGTTCAATGTAGCTTACTGCAGGAATGTACTCTTTTGTCTGTCCTTCACAATTTTAATAACTTCCTTATTCTTTGTAATTCTTCATTTCACAGTTTGTAGTATGAAACCGCAGTAGACTTCGTGAATCTGTTTGTTCCTGTATGGATGTCCAACCAAGGCACCTTTTTGTTTGCTTGATTTACTTTTATGCAGAGCAGTTTAATACTTACTTTGAAATTTGTACAGACTCCTTGCATACAAATAAATAACCTCATTGGAAAAGAAATGAGGTTATCTCTGCAAATGCTAAGTGTTGGATGTGTGAATCTAGTTTTCGTGTTCAGGCTTGACTTTTGATGAGTTTCTAAATTAAACTTCACATTGATTCCATTTTAAATGAGTCCTTAATAAAGGTTATCTTGACAATGAGTTAGGTAGAAAGCAAAATCACCAAAACATCACTTCTTTTAAAAATGGGATTGGTCTAAGCAGTCATTGGAGCTTGACATTCTGGTTTCCGCTGCTTTCTGCTGACACTCAGCTCTAAAACTACACTGCATTGGGCTAACTTAAAATTTTCCATAGGAAGAAATACATGCAATTACTTTTAAATTGTTTGTTACTTTTGTTTATTATTGTATGTTTACCGGAATTAACTTTTTACTCTTGACCAGGAGCTTTCTTAAAAAGCCATTATCTAGGTAATCAGCAGTCAGGACAAGTTCTGTAGAGATGGAGGACGTACACAATGAAGCACATTGAATATGAATGAGATGTCTGCAGAAGTCTCGTTTACACCGTTAACTAGCTAATAACGTCTACTATTACCCTTCTCATACACTGCTTGTAGGTCTTTGGCACATGACACCCTCTGTAACGTTTTAATGTGGCAGAAAATTCACTAAGATCTTACTGGAAACCTGATACAATGTCTTCAGTTTCAACGTGGCATTTGTTTCATTTACAGCTCAGCTGTCCTTGCTGGTACAAGCTCAGTTCTTTGGGTGGGACTGGGATAATTATCTTCTGTGCTGTCCTGGTTAAACCATGACATGTGCCAAAGACAAGACAGTTCATTCAAAATGATGCCTGGAGCTGTAGTCAATGTTTGCAGAAAAACAGGAAACCAGGGTTTTTAACATGACACTAATCCTCTCCTAAACGATTACTGAGAGCTGACCTTCAACTTTTCCCTTTAACAAGTTTAGGTTTCCATTACATGGCTGGGCTTTCTAAAATGAGATTTGAATATCCATCTCTCTGGAAAAAAATAAATGTGTTACAGAAAATGTTGCAGAATGGCTGATTCAGTTTGATTTACTGGAAGTAATAAATGCCTCAGCTTGCAATACAAATAAGCACTGTTAAAAGCAATTCTGTTTAATCTGCTGTTCATGAAAGAAGCTGAAATGATAGTTTTGAAAACTGAAGACCTCTGTTCGTCTGCGATAAAGCTACCATAAAGATAGCTTCATCATACCAGTGCTGCTCAAGTCCATTTCATGAACGGGCACTAAAAGAAAACAAGAGGTAAAGGATAGATTTCTTTGTTAGTGTAATTCATCAAGGAGTTGTCCAGCATTGTGATTATCAAGTGCTTGTTCTTATTTTAATCTCTAACAAAGATCAATAAATGTTTCTCTTCTTCCGAAACTGTAGCTTTGGATGCAAATTTTGGTCATTTGTGTTTTAGCTACCAGGGAAAAGGACCGATGGATTGTTACAGGGTATTTTACTCCAATCCTAGTCCAGTGCATTGCCCTGCTGTGATGATGCTTCTCAGTCATTACTACCCCACTGGTATCAGTACTTACTAATTTACTGTGGGCAACCTGCTCTTCTTGTCTGGTCAAATCTGCCATTTTAATGTGGACTGGCACTGGGGTAGTAGGTGTTCTGTGAGCCTTAGAGTGAAAAATGCTGAGCTGTTGTTCTGTGTAGAAATGTCTTCCACACTGGGCATTGTGGTATACTTTCCCACCTCCTGCTAGCTCTCTCTGAGCTGTTATAGGGCAAGCAGAAAATAGCAATCTTCTCCAGCAATCTGTCAAACAAGTCTCTTCCAGCCTTCTGAAATATGATCTATCCACTGCCAACAACCTACTGAAATAACTAGGATGGAAGCTGGTCATGAATAGGTGTGCATTGGATAAGTAAGTATGGATGAAGAGAAGTAGCTGGATGTGGGCAGACAGCTTTGAGGAGAGGGAAGAAGATCTATTGACTGATCACTCCCACTACCTGCACAAGGTGTGCCAAAACCTCTTCCATGGAGACGTTTGACCTAGCCAGCTAAAGAGGGTATGGGACTGTGCACCAGTACATGACTGCATACAGGGGTCAGCTGTTAGCAGAGCCCCAAGCACTGCTGTGGCCAGTGTGGGGCACCCAGCATCCAGTGGTGGCAGCTCCCAACCCTGCTGGGATGAGGCAGCTGGTTTTGGGGAGGAAGACTGCTGAGCGTGTGAAAGCAAGAGGTGAGCCTTGTGCCCTGCTTGCCGTCAGAACTACAGAATGATCCTGGCCTGTTTTATTAAGGAACAGGTCTGCAAAATAGTTACATGAATTATCATTTCTAGCTGTATCCACTAGAAATCAAATTGCGGTAACTAGCTTTTCCTGGAGGCCATTGTAATAGTCCTCACATGGTTGTTAGCTTCAATCAGTGCTATGCTTAACTAGATTTAAACCAGTTAATCAGGTATGCATAGTTCTGCAGCCCATTGCCATTTCTGAGCTACCCAGTTTCTCTTCAAGTTCATTTTTTTACACAGTTGGCATCATTGCGTGGTAATAATTACTAGATGCATCTCCAAATTTAGCTTAGTACAGTCATCAAGATCTTGCAAGTGGCTGTATTTCCTACATTACAATAGCAGAAATTGGTGCATAATTAGCCCTTTGTATAGCACAGTGGCAAGGAAGGAAATAATGCTAAGAAGCAGAAATGTACGAGCAGACTTGGTGATGAATGTCTTGGGCAAAAAAGCTGAAGGACAAAAAGAAGGGAAAAAAAATCAGTGAGACAAGGCATGTCTGCACAACAGAGTAAGCTCCTTTACCTAGTGTCTGACTATAAGGGTGTGAGGAAGCTTCAGTTCAGCATATCTGTATGCTCAGTTCATACTGACTGAAACGCTGATCTTAACAGTGCAAGTTCAGTATTACCCTAATATGGCTACATCTCCTCTGAAGCAGAACAAGTGTGAGCAGAGGAGCTTTTGTCAGTATCCAGTTGTCCTCCCTGATCTAAAAGCAGCAGGTTTAGAAACATGCTTAAGTGGTGTACGAATGTCTCAGCTTGGAGCATTTTGCTAAACTGCAAAATTATAAACTTAAAAGAATAAATGTTATCCTAGTAAAACAGTGGGCTTAGGCCCAGTGATTTGGCTGTGTACCTGAAGGTATTCCCTGAAGATGTAATTCAATTTTCATTTGTCGCACATTCAGTGTATTTCTCATTTCGTTCGTGGAACGATTGATTTTGTGCTAAAGACTGGAAATCATGCTAAACTGAGTATGATTATTTTCTCTTTCCACAGTATTAAAATCTTTTGCAAAATAGGAAAAGATCCAGACCTGAGAAAGTACTATCCTTTTCTTTATAGCAGAAGAATCAATTGATTTATCTGAACAAGGGATATGTTTACATCCTCCTCAAAAATAACAAAAAACCAAACAAGAAGCTATGAAAGGCTTTGCTTTGTGTTTTCCTTTACTGAGAAACTAGTGCCTATGGCTTTCTTCATGCATTAAATAGGTAATATTGCTACCCATGAAGAGATGGAAAAGGTGGTTTCACTGATGGTGGCTCCAACTCAAAGGCAGTGTCTTCAAAGCAATGTAGAATGTTAAGGAAAGAAACAAACACTTTCTTTGCAAGTTTAGGAACTAAATTTGACATAAACAGTGAAAATATATTCCAAGGAATTTATTTTCAAGCAGCTGGGAAGGAGGGCTTCCTGCCTTGTGCTACATCCAATTGTCCACCATCTTCATAGTGTTAAAAGGAATGGGACACAGCACTGAGAACAGCTGATTCATTAGTGGTAATTCCTCAAATACGAGGCTGCTGTGTCCTATAGGAAGGTGAAAGGAGAAGGAGGTGCTGTGATTTCAGCTAACTGAAGCTCAGCCTTTGGAGATGGGAGAGTTGCTGCCAGGTTCCTGGACTTCAAGGCATCCAAGTGACTGACTCACAGGATGCAACATGTGGACTTTGGGCTGTGTTTGGAATGAACAGGGACTTCTGGATGAAAGAGGCTGAACTTGGCAAGTAAAGGGTGTTTTCAGTGTGGAACACAGGAATCACATTGAGTGCTTGTTATGGTTATGAATTATTTTCTTCATATGCCTGGTAAACGAAATAGTGGTACAAATCTCCTGCCATGACTCCATGCAGTTATTTATTTGAGGTGAACTCTGTATCTGCTTTGAGAAGAAAAGGGAAAGAAGAGAGATAAGGAGGGGAAAGGAGGAGGAGTGAAAAGAATTGAGGAGAGAGGAGAGGAAAAGGAAAGAGGCAAGAAAAAAAGAGAAATGAAAAAGAGAAAATAAAAGGGAACAGAATTAAAGGATGACAGTGACAATGTGGTTATTTGTGTTTTGATGCAGTTACTGGAAAATAGAAGGCAAATTTAGTCTTTGTATGGCAGATGGTAGTTAGGGAAATGAAATGGCAGTGGAACCATGAGACCATAAAACTGAGTATTTATTCCATGAGCTTCAGGCCTTGAGTTCAAGAAATGTTCGTTCTTCACTTCTACCTGTCTGCACCTGTAACACCTGTGTGAGTATTTCAGACCACTCAAGGCAGGACAGAAACTTGGCTTTCTTAAATACAGATGAAACAGTGACATGTGGTTTATTTGAACTAAAATGTTACAGAAAAATTGCAAAAACATCAATTTCTGACCATTTCATGCGAGTTAGACAAGTTAAAGGCAATCAAATTTGTTGCAAATATGTATCTGCTTTAATACTTTCTTTTAAGGTTTAAACAGTGCAATATGCATTATCTGTAACATGAATTGTGTTTTTCTGTCTTCATAGGTTTGAATAAATGTTAGTTATGCAGCTCTCTGTATGATTACTTAGTTACATAAAAAGAATTCAATCATTCTAAACATAATTTTCATGTGTAATTTATCATATTTAATCTTATTTAATGAGGGGTTATCTGACATTACATTTAGGTTCATATGTGAGATTTTGCATATTGCAGTGATTTAGACATGAAATTGGTAAAAATATCAATGAGTATAAATTCCATGTGAACAATCAAAATACAGATTTAATCCTTAATTATCTACTTTCAGATGAAAATATTCATAACTCCCTGTGACGCTTGTTCAGTGTTGTTGGGGTGACCTTGTGTCGTGGTTTAAGCCCAGCCGGTAACTCAGAAACCTTGGAAAGCTGGACTTTTCTGATGAAACTTGTAAAATTGTTTCCTTAATGTAAGTCACTTTGGGGTAATTAGGTGACAATGCAGTTGAATGTTGTTTGTGTTTATGTAAAGAAAGTTAGCATTGTGTTTTGATCTACATTGACTCTCAGTTCTCAGTTAAGCATAAGGATAAGCATGCCTGAATAGGAAAGTGTAGTTCCAAACTAGTGATGTTTATTTATGATATAATTGCTGTAAAATGTTACAGGAATTCATATGAAGTTAGAATGATGTATGTGTGGTGAAATCACAACTGAAATACACTGCTCACTGAATGCTAGTATATCCCTGAGCATGTCCAGAAGGCAGGATGCTCTACAACATCACCAAAAGACGTTCATTCTTTATCTCTCTCACTTCTGGATTTCTTTGAGCTTTAGCACCTCCTGTACTCATTTATTATGTGTTTTGTATGTTACTTAGATTTAGCATCTAGATGCTGAGCTACCCATCGTTTCAGTTACTCTTAGTCATCTTGCTATGCATCACAAATATTGAAATGTCTTGTTAACAAAGTAGTTGTTTATTTAGAGTGTTAAAACTATAGATTACGTGACAGTGGGATGCCCAGAAAGTAAAATCCATTGAAGATGTCTGTTTAAATGAAACCTGAGAGTAGGATAATGAATTTTCATCTGCATGTAGCCATCATTACCTCGTCACTGTAAAGTCTGGGCTTCTCATTCGTCATGCTTTTTAGCAAGGGTAGAAGAGGGATGGAGTAGAATGAATCATTGCGAGTTTCTCTTAGCACTTCCCATTACAGTGATCACAGCTAATGCTGCATTTAGGTTCTGCTGGGTGCTCCATAATTCTGCCAGAGATGTTATGGATCCTCCTGAAATATGCAATTCCTATGTTGCAGGAATATTTCACTACTTTACTTTGTTATGCATTGTAAAGTATTATTTTCCATTTTGAAACTATAACAACAGGACATTCTTAAATGCTAATACTGTTAGTGTATTCATTGTAGTCATTCTAGAGAGAATACAAATGAAAAACCTGAAAGTTTATCTAAGATAAATACTTCAAAATATTTATGGAGTACACTAGAATAAATACAACTGCAAAGAACATAAAGAGTGATGTTCAGTAAAACATTTTGAAAATATAGTATATTAAAAACTATTTTCAAGTTGAATGCTGTTTCAGAAGAGTCTGCATAATTAGATACATGCAGAAGGCTGTAAGGTCGTGATAGAATTATTCCATTGGACCTGATGATCTCATGTGGACATTGCTGCTAGTAAGAACAAAAAAGAAGGAGATGTTGAAACACTCCATGAGACTGCCTTGTGGTTCCTAAAAGCTGGATCTTTAACAAGAGCAGAGCCTCGTTCCTGGACATGGTTTTTTTCTTCACTTATTTTTCTGAGAGGATCGTAACAAAGGAGAGGTGCTAAGAAAACTAGAGTTTTAAAATTAGCCACACATGGGAGGTGAACATATGTAACAGTTTAACACAAAATTCTCAGTGTGCTTTAAGAAAGTCCTCTGAAAAGCACCAGAGCTAGTGTGAGATAGTTGTGCTATTTAAAAAGACTTGTTCAGGTAAGTGCTCCTTTTGTAGCTTGGAGAACATACTGTAGGTGTGCTCAAAAAAATCTTCCATCCGTAAAATTGTTTGTGCACAAAGAAGACTGTATAAAAGGAGATAGCACTGACCTTTTATTTTGCTTATGGCCTACAGACCCTGGCCATCAACATATGAATTAAGTATGTTGAAAGTGGTGTCCCAGTCATAAATGACTGGATTTTCTGAGTTGTGTCTGTTATGTCACTATTGAGCGCCATTGATCGCTCTTTAATTTTGAGTCAGTGTTAATAGAGATATGAGTTTGAAACATTTCACATAGGCTGTACAGCCAAGGTAAGTATCAGTGGTGTATGGAAAGATGTGGCAGGAGATTACCTGTGAGGGAACTTTTGCTGTGCAGTTTGTTTCGCCTGGCTTCATATATTCACTGATCACTGGTCAGCTGGTGAGTTATTTAAGATTGCTACAATGCATTTCCAGAAAGGGTGGAAATCAAGTGATGGTTATCTGTCACTCTTGCTAAAGAGCACTCCACTAACATTCTTCCGTGTTCTGATTATTAACAGTATTCAACATATGGTTTGTTTCCAAAGGGTCATTTCAGATGCAACACCTGTGATAGTCTAAGCTTAAGGAGGACACTTTTAAATAGTCATTTTAAGTGAGTACACGATGCTTCATTTTACTCAGTTGCATAGAGCCTTATTGTTCATCAAGATGGCAAACCAAATGCTAGGTTCAAATGAGGTAGATTTGTATCGAAATTTCACAGGAAAAAAGATGCTTTAATTTCTTACCTATAGCTACAAAAAAAGCTTCTGTAGTATCTACTCGGGTACTACACTACTCAGTTGAAGCTATGTTGAGTTATTTCATCTGTCCAGAGACAACCTGACCCTAAAATATCTGCTTCGTTATAGAACTTAGTGAAGCTGCTTTTGCCATTTTCACCATGGTTTTTTGTTTTCTGAGGTTTTAAGGATGTTAAGGAGGAAAATAATGTTAAATCCTGCAAATGGAAAGAATGATTTGCCTCCATTCTCTCACTCTCGCATACACAAAGGCCTTGAATGTGTTCCCGTTTAGCGGAACAGTTAAAAAATATAAATGCTGAATAAATATAAATTTAAACGCTGGAGTTAAAGCTGAAAAGTAAACAAAATATTTTTAGGACTTAATATGATTATGAATATCTTTATGACTTTGACTTCAAAATCAGCATTGTATGCAAAGCTTCTAGCTGGATATTCATATTGTATCGCAGCATAAAGTGCTGCAGTTATGTTTTATGTGTCTGAAGGAAATAGCCATACACTGGAAAAGTCAAAACCCACTATGCCATACGATCTCAGGTGTTTGACTCTTCTGATGTGGGTAACTGCCTCTGAAAACAAATGAGCATGCAGAGAAGCCAGGTTAATGATCAAAAGATAATTAGCTTTGTAGATATTTGTAAGTAATAATTAAATTGGAGGATGTTGCGCTTAGCACTGTATAAAAAGTAATAGGTAACTATAACTCCCATGAAGGAAATGATATGCTGCATTAGTATATTGTCTGTGACATGATTATTCTAATGACTGACTTGCATATACCTCTTTCCTCTTATTCAGAAATGTCAAGGATTGAGTTTGTTTGTTGGTTTGGGCTGGGTTTTTTTTGTTTGGGATTGTTAAATTTTTGGGTTGGGTTTTGTTTTTTTTTTTCCTTTCAAGACATTTATTTTACAGTAAATGAAAATTTGGTGGAGAAAATGTCTGTAAAAAAATATTTTTGGAGTATTTCTCGGATCCAGCATGAATTTGACTAGAGGTTGAGGTCTAAGATCTGTCAGGCCCTAGATTCATGGTGGTGTTTTGAGGTATATTTGGTTGTTGCCATGTCAAACCCCCCTGTCCTAATAGTATAAGGAGGGATGGCATAAAAATACAGCCAGCAGCTGAGTCTGTCTGCCACAGCAATGGAACAGCCACATTTTTACTGATTAGTGACTCACAGCAGTGACTTCAACATGAATATCCTGTGAAGTTCTCATAACCATTAAGTTAGTGGTTGCTTTTTCTTTTGTGAATGCTCTCCTGTTAAAAAAACCTTGAAAGATCTCTGTTTCGTCCGATGAAGAAGAATAAGAAAAAAGAATTAAAACCTTTAAAAAACCCAAACCTAAACAAAAACCACCCATCCCGGTATTTTTCAGGAACAAAAGGAAAGACTAGTCTAGTTCTTCAACTTTCAACAGACAGTATGAAATTTCTCTCTAGACATTCTTCCACAATAATCGCCAGTGTGGAATAATGAAAGACTGTCTAGCTTTTTCAGATAAGAATTTCTGACTGAGCATAATTACAATGTTTATTGTTTATATCGGTGGGGTTTTGTTTTGTTTGATTTGATTTCTGTTTGGGGTTTTGTTTGGTTTGTTTGAAATGGTGGAACATGATAATCAGAAATGGTTCCAGCAGCTGCTTTTTGTGCATGAAAAATTCTGCCATGTGTAGAGGTCCATTCTCAGCCATGAGGCTCTTTTAACCTTAAGAAACCAAATTGGCCTTGCATTTTTGTGGTTTTGTTGTACATGTGCCACAGTCTCCAGCCTAAATGATGTCTGGTTTAGCCTGTATTTTACTAGTGATGCCTTGATAAATTCCAGTTTCTCTTGAATATCATAATTGCTGCCCTTCTCCTTGTCTCTGCAGGACAGCTAGTGATAGTACCCTTTTCTAGTTCTCATCTATAATCCTTACAAGGTTTATTTGGAGACCATGCTTACAGTTTGTATTATCCAATCCAACCTAAGCTGGTGTTCCTAGCTGAGCAGGCTTAAGTGTCTTTGTGATGAATATAATTGAGAACAGTCCTTGGGATAAAATACCTCTGAATAGACTGTCCACTCAGCTATATATATAATAAGCACAATATGAGGCTGAGGATTTGGGAATAAGTTTGAAATACGGTTTTAATCTCAATTAACTGTTTATCTAAATATGTTCTTAACTGTTAAACCATAAAGTATGTCTAATGTATTAAGTTGTGCAGGATGTCAGTATGTGCTGTGATTATTTCACACATCAAAACTTCATTATTACTTACCTTTGTCTGGAGTATTTTGCATTTATTTTGCTTACTTTTTATCATAACACTTCTGAGTCACAATTTCTTCTTTTTGATCATTTCCGGACATACAGTAAATTGAGCCAGGAATTCCTTTGGGATTTAGGTATAATCTCCATGATACAAACAAGGCTGTTAGGCGTAGGTTGCAGTGATATTGAACATCTCTAACCGTGAGAAACAAAATCTAGATCTTCTGAATAACTGTAATTTTGAACAGCCACACACCAAAACTGTTTTCCCTTTACTTCGCTCATCAGTGAGTGCCCCAGAACTTTACTGCACCTATCCTATGAATTTAAAACCAGGGAATTTACATAAATATAGGTGACTTCCATATAAATATTTGCTGAGCTCTTTTGCCTTTGATTTTACAGCCCTATTAGGAGATTATAAGCCTTATGGCTTTTCTGCAAGTCAGAAGTCTAATCCTCTGGGAATGGGATAGAGTCAAAGTGACAGAAATCTTGTTCCCTCTCGATGACTGGCATATTTACTGTGTTATAGCAGCATATCAAACTCTAAGTCTCTAATGGCCATGCCTGTGTGGAGTCTACAGAAGTTATACCAATTCTTCAGCCACTCTCCTTGACCTTCTCATTATCATGACTTCTATCTGGTCTGCAGAAGGATTGCAGCTAATTAGTCATAGCAATGTTACAGGTCACACAGACATTTACATTTTTGGTAGCAGATTGGAGAGAGGTTCAAGACCTCAGAGACATAAGGATGTTTTGGACCACGTGAATGCTAGAGCTGATCTTGTGTCCTAAATATACATCATATATGCTTTTATTTGCTGAAAGATCTTAAAATTATATTTTACCTAGTCTGATGATAAATGAAGAGGGTTAGTTCTGGTAGATCCGTAAGTTAAATGACAATATGAGAATATCAAGTTTCATTAAACAATACTTCTCAAAGTTTGATATTTTACAGAAAGCCACAAAAAGTGGTAGCTGTAGTGTGCCATGAGCACAAATCTGAAAACAAAAACACCTCTGAAAGCTGTAAAGATGTTTGGACTTTTTCTTTGGTTTGTTGGTGGGTTTTAAAATGATGTCATGATTTATTATCTTTTTTTGCTTTATCAACTTCTCAAAATTGAATCTATTAATTTTCTTTATATTTGAACCTGCCTGGAGTGATTCTGGCAGCTGGAAACAACTGAAGACGTTTTCCTCAGGTATCCTGTCAGTTTCCCAGCTTCCAAAACTGGAAGCAGAAAGACCAGGTTCTGTGAGCTCCACTTCAACCTGCATCTTCCTTGTTCATCTTGCAATAATGACATCTCTCAGTCCAAAAATTTCAGATCTTAAAATACTCTGCTCTTTATTACCTGTGTTACTTGGTTTTGTTTAGGGAAAAGATGACTTTGCAAAATCTAGCTACTCAGATGAGATTAAATAATGAGGGTGTTTTGCTTCTGGTGGTCATGGTGGCTTGCTTGTACGTTTTTTAAGTGTAAGGTCGACCTGATTGTGAGAGTATAGTTCCCCTTACTCAAAATTGCTTAATCTATGGGATAGGTTACAGATGCTGCGTATTCTCCAATTTACACTTGCTGTTTGTGCATCCTGTGTGACTAAGTGGGGCTTGTCAAACACTTCCCCCAGTATCTATTACTCTAGGGGGGCGAGGGCAGACTGACTCGCTTGGAGCTGTCAGCGCTGAGCTGCTCTGACAGCTCTGGCAAAAGTCCTCTTTTATGGCAGCTGTGAATGTCATCTGTCGTCTTTAGGCATGTTGTCACCATGGCTACTTAATATTTAGGTGGAATATTGGTCTATACCTACAAAGGCTGTGCCTAAGCTATATAAAAATATATCTCTATGTATATACAAAAGATACTTTTGCTTCTTCATACTTGGGTTGACTTTGTTTTTCTGCTAGCCCTCAAGGAACTAAATTGATAGTGTATGACACTCGGACACAGAAATACAACAGCACAAGTTGATCTCGCTTCCTTTTTATATTGTGCAGTATATGGAGAGAAGCTGATAGCAGATGTCCTTCATCTAATCCTAATTCACTTTTTCATTGATTCCAAAAGTCTTACAGTATCTCAAGTTATTGCAACACTTAAAATAGTTTATTTGGAGTTTTCTTTGGTTGTAATAAAAAAAATGATAGTTTACAGGCCTTGATACTTTTTAAAGTTTGAGTTGTTGAAAGAAAAGTTAGAGAGTTTTTCCATCCCTTCAAACTTCATGGATTTCTCTCTGCTTCTGTAAGAACTAATAATAATAATTTTTGCCATGAGGGATGGATTTCATATTTGGTAATACAAATGGGACCATGGTATTCTCACAGTAAGGCATATTCTCAGAAGAAAGTCTGAACTAAAAAGACATTTCAAAAAGCTAAGACAAGCCAGAAATTTTCTATTTAAAGAGAAAATCTGTGCTCCCCAGGCATGAGACAGTTCACACTTAAAAAATATCACCTCAGGGACTAGAAATTGATTTCTTGATTTTTCCTAGTTGCCTTTCTAAGTTTGTGATACATGGCCTAACAAGTAGTTTTCCTGTAACAGGGAAGCCTAGTAAATTTGTCATTAAATAATCTAATCCCCAGCTAGCAATGAGCCAAGGAACATTTGAGTATTTTCTATATTATCTTGCAGTTTATTTTCCCTCTTATTGTAGATTTTGTGTGAATTAGGAGAGAGAGTCATACGCTTAACAGAAAGATTGAGTCAGTAATTGAAGATTTCATTCTTTGTATCCTCTGGAAAGTCATCTACATTTATCATGCGTCACTACCATTAAACGGAGATGCTGAACTCAGCTTGGATCATGTTGTTTCATGCCTGTGTATAGCTCATTTGTTTGGCAGACAGCTGATTTACGTGATCAAGGGTGTTTTTAGCCTGCTGTGTAAATCCATAGCTGGGCACCGTGACTTCTGATGGGTCTCTTTTCATCACAAGGACACGTCAGTAATTCTTCAGGTTTCCATGTGGTCAGTGGATGACTTGGTGCATACCAAGAGCACCCACACAGAGGTGCTGCACTGGAAATGTCTGAAAGGCGCAAGCCGCAAACCTGATTGAGTTGATTTTCCTGAAGGAAGTATTAGATCTGACAAGCTTGGTGATAATAATAATTACCCGTCCTACTGGGCTGCTGGGAGGTTTAATTCATTAGTAGGTCTTACTCTTCCATGTGACTGTAACTCTTGATTTTGTCTGGGAAATATACGCTGGCTCAAGTCAGAGGAGGATTAGATTGTATAGCTACAAATCAAATAACTGGGCAGAAACTACCGACTGCAAACACAAACCCTTATAAAAATTTCTGTTGTAGCATCAGGAAGAAAATACAGTAGTTTCTCTGCTTGGAAGACTTGGGATGTCACAAACAGTTTGAACTCCAGATCGATGGCATTGCTCTGAAATAAAACATGATAAAATAATCGGAACGCTTTTTCTCTCAAATGTTTAGGCTTGTAGGAGAGCACTGCCTGCCTACTTCTTTTTGTAGGTATATGTGGTTAGAAATGATTGTGAAATATGATCTGTGAAAAGGTTTATTAGAATGTGTTAAAAAGCTGTGTGACTAAAACTTCCTCGTCTTGCTGAGCTTTGGGACATCTGCTCTTTTAACTCATATACATATTTTCCTAGAAGCCAAAAATCAATATGAAGCCCAAATGCAGAATTTTCTTTGTAGCAGGAAAAGTTTACTTTGGACTTTATTTCCGCCCTTGTAAGAAGCTTTTGAAAGATGGCTTTTTCTTGTATTCTTCAACAATATGATAGCCTTGCAGATGCTGTTCTACTGAATTTTATTGCCAGCCTACCAATACAGGAAGGATCAGTTACTGAATAAACAGCTTATTTGTAGTTTTTCCTAGAAACACCTCAACTGCAGCTCTGGAACTTTATTTTTAAAGGGAGTCCTGAGCTCAAACTATAGTAGAAGGTTCATTCTTCTGAAAATAATTTGATTCAATTACATTTGGCTTTATGGGCAGAATGCCATTCCACAGCCTTTCTTCTCATCCATCATGTCTGACTCTTTCACAGCAGCACATCACTGCTCCCTGCAGCACCCCATGGTGTGGCACCTGCTATGTTGACTAGCATTTCTACCTTTCCCAGCAATTACATGTGAATGTAACAGTTGCATAAATATCCTGATTTCTTGGTGAGTGATAGCTACTGTACCTTGTTGGTATGTTATTTTTGTTCCTTGTTTTTAAAGCCACAGCCAGATGAACTTGCTTTGAGAGAACATAGCAGTGTTGAGATGTAGTCAATGTCACCTAATGTCTTTTATTTCCGATAGCTTTCTGATTTCTTCTGGAGAATGATGATCAGGTTTATCTTTAAAATAATGCCATAGAACATTGTCCATCTCTCAGAAACTTAAACAAGGCATTCTATGATTATATATACCTATTTCAAGGGGCTGTTAGAAGTGCAGATGTGATAGTGAGGGTGCTGCAAGGGTTTACTCTGAGAATTAACCTCACATATGCAGAAGAGTGGTCTCCAATTACCATAGTGATAAACCTTAAATTTAGATAAGTAAATATTCTTGGTTTATGTGCTCAATTTATTTGATAAACCTATGCACAGAATTTTATGAAATCATATGCAAAATACGACCTTGTAAAATACTGTTAAGTGATTGCTTTGGGATTTTGTAACTTCTAATGAGAACATTCTAGAACTTCCTACCTAGCAGAATGATATAACAAAGTATGTGTTTTCGCATCGTATTTTCAGCCTTTTGAACGGCCTGCTATTGGACGATATTAATAAAAAATGTAACTATCAAGTTGAGGTCATGATTCAGAGTACACTGAAATCAGCGGATAACGCTCTGCATGTTTTATGTATGTGGAAAAATGTTAAAACTCATTCTTAAGCTCCTTTGTTTTATACACATATTTTCCTGAGTGATTGTTGACCTAAGTGTTTGGTATTCAGTCTGCTGCAAGGAACAAATAATTGCATTCATATATGTTGAAAAATAGATGTTTTTGTGGTTTACTGATTTAAGTTGTTAGTGTCTCAGGTAAAGATTTTAAAATGTGATTTATTTTAATAGCATCACTTAACATGATTTGATCTCTGTAGGAAGAAGACAGGTCATTACTGAGCTCTCTACTTCTCAGCTGGCTCCACCACTTTACAGCACAGTACTGTTTATTTTTTTACTAGGTCATTGGATTCCACAGTAGGTTATACTTTCTGCTAAACAGCTTGGCCTCCTATGGAGACAGAATCTGTGACCTTCTAAGGCTTCCTAGCTTGGGAGATGTCAGGCCTGCATTAAAGAATAACTGTTTAATCAGAAGATTTTCACTGGTGAAGTGTTAGGACATACAGATTATTCCAAGGAAACTTCTAATCTCAGCACTTCACAGGAAAATGCTTAGCAAAATATTGTGGAAAAAAATACGTATTTTTATGTAGAATACTGATATGAAACGAGTCCTTCCTGTAACTCCAGTGCCATTTGTAGGTCCCGAGGCTAATTGTACTTTTGCATTTGTGTGGAGTCACAGAAATGGAAGGAAGGATGCTTCTTTTTCTTTCTTTCTGCAAGCTTCAACGTCTATTCATCATATATTTTCTATATGAGCTTTCAAATTTTACTTGGTATCCTTTTTTTAATGAAAAGACTGTTAAAAATCTTTTTCCTTACCACCTCCACAGTGTTTTAGAGGGGTTTTTTTTGTCTGTGGGGTTTGGGGTTTTGTTATGGTTTATTTTTTAAATAGAAAATAGCTTGTAATTAAGGAAAACAATGGGGAAACGGGAGTAAAATGCTATCGCAGATTACATTCCTAAATTTTGTCTGCAGTGTTACATCTTTTGTTCCTACTTTTATATGACCCTTTCTAAAATACCCAGTAGTTTGAAAGGGTGAAATTTAATTTCTTTGCCAGCATTGCATACAGATGTATACTATTGTAGATTTATGAAGTGGACACCTTTGTATTTACAAGCTATTATGTATAGCAATGTAATCCATCCTGTGTTTTCATGTGTTTTCTTTATCGGCTGATGCCAATAATTAGGAGAGTTTTTTAACTTATCGGCTGGAAACTGACTACGAAATTGTGAAATTAATCTGCTCTTCTAATCTTCTTTACATCTCCAGTTGCTTTTTCATTTGCTGCATTATAGTGCAAGCACATCTTTCTTAGATATTAAGTGATTTCACCGTAAAGTGCTTGAATAAGCAAGTACTTCTTAAAGACCTTTTTAGAAGAACCTTCTGCCTTCAAACTTTAGAAGTTGACCAAGAAAAGATAAAGAAAACCTACAAAACCAATCCCTAAGAAACAAAACTACAACCCTAAAATGCATTTCCTGTTTTTTCTGGTTTATACTGTGATAGGGCATTTGTCCACATTAATTGAAGAAATGCAAAAGCAGTAAAAATAGGTCCATCGTTCTGCAACGCATGTATGTTCCTCAGGGTGGAGTAAGACTGAGAATCTGAGGATTTTCTGCTTTCCAGGGGGTCAGCCCCCATCATATACTGGTACATGAGGGGGTTTTGTTTTGCAGCTCTTCCCAAGAAGCAGTGTGATGGTGCATTTTGGTTGCATGTAAGGACAACACTAAATGAGTCTATTTAATGACCGTATTAGAATTTTTGCACATTTCTGCTGGAAGTTCTAATGTGGCTTCCCTGAGATGCATAAGAAAGTGGTTCTTTCCAAGGTTTTATACTAGCTGTTACTGCATTTTACAACAATAATCTATGCCAAGGTGATCCTAAAAAATAAACTGGAAAACTGAGATTACCGTAATAAACTTAATAAAGATATGAAAACAGTATTTCAAAGATGTTTGTAGAGAATTAACTGACATTTAGCAAATTAGGTAGAAAAAGAGTCTTATTTAATATTTAGATGTTATTTGAAGAAACATTCAATGTAAAGCAATTATAAACAAATGTGATTTAATCTCTGGAAATTGCTGCTCAGCTGCTTAGAGAAAACAATGAACATGCTGCTAGATTGCCTGTTTAAGAAGTGCAGTAACTTCAGTAGCTATTTAAGTTATTTATGTTCAGTGTACTGTAGCATACAGGAATCTAGCACTATACATACTTAGACACACACTTTTATGGAAGCAATAGCCATGTGATAAGCACCATAAACATTTGCAACCATAAATGGTTATTAAGGCTTCCATATGTTTGGTTTTCCCCATGCATGTTCTTTTTACTTCCCAAGAAGTTTTTCTCAGGACAGAAAAAGCCTATCTCTGCTATGTGCTGCAACTCTCAGATGCTTGTCAAGGTGGAAAAGTGGCTCCAAATGACCTGCTGGGCGTCCTATGATCAGAAATAAAAGCAGTGAGTCCGAAGCCAGAATTCACATGTGTACCCATCCACAAACGGCCTGTGCAGCATGTGTGCGATACTTCTGGCGTGTCCTAGGAGCATCTTGCTTGCTGTGCGTGCCCAGGGACTTGGTCTGCTCATGCATAGTCATAGAGGATGATTTTGCCTTTGCTAACCAGAAAATAACTTAGTCAAAATATGAGCATCCTGTTAGGTCTTAAAATCTGCTCTATCTATCAAGTCATAACTTAGAGAAGTTCTTTGGTAGTCCAAATCTCAGACATGTATCTTTAAATAAATGACATTTCTTTATTTTTGTTCAAGTCATCTGGTTAAAATTCATTTCTTGGTCTCTGTCCAAATATGGGGCCTTGTCCTGAAACCGTCTCTGGAAAAGTTCCAGTGTCTGGCTCGTTACAGATATTCTTTACGTAGAAAGACCATGGATCCAAAGTTTCACGTGTTTCCGCTGTATTGAAAACAAGGCTTTTTCTGGAAAGGAGTCTACAAATAGTGCAGCCTGTGAAAGCTGTTCACTTTGCAAGCTTGCACAAATGGAGAATCCTATAGCATGGTATAGTGTGGTACGAAAAAGCTACAGTGGTTATTTTAGGGGGGTTTATTTCTGATTTAAAATATCTTCAGGGATTATATGAGAATGGAAATATTATCAATCAGTGTTTGATAAGACATATATGCACAAAGGCTTGAGTATGGCTTCTCTTATTTCCTTTATTACAGACTTAACAGGCTAAGATTGGAATAATAAATTCTGTCCTGTCATTGCTATTTCAAGGCTTAGAAGACCATCTTGTAAACCTAACTCACAGATGTAATTTTACTACAATTATCATGAGAATAACATTCAACTCATACGACATTTTAAGATATTTCAAAATGCTCAAAAATCAAATGGTTTTAAAAATAGTCATACTATCTACCAAATTGTACAAGGTACTGACTCCCTGTCTCAAGTCTCAACAACTGGAGAGAAATTGTATGTACATTATGGGAAAGCAATATTTACTTGCTAGAATAAATTATCTTTAAAATATATTTTTAAATATGGTTACAATGAACGTACTTGACAATTATTACATGTCATGTAATGATAATTTATAAAAGTGAAGGGTGTCAAATGTTCTGATTATGAATAACAGCACACAAATAATGAACAGAACAGTTCATAATTAGTTTTGTTACCCATTTTTGCCTATTTTTATGACATTTCTACTCTGTGTCTTTGCATCATTTAATAGAAGTATCTGATTTTATTCAAAATCATGGGGTTTTGCCTCAAAATAATTTTCCTCATGATGCAGGGAATAGACAGGAAAATGTATACTTTGTATGGTGCTTCATCTCTAGTACTAGTGAGAACATAAATGAAGAAAGGTTTATCTGTCTTAGGGGTTTTTTCTATTTCCTCTTTATATTTCATGTTAGTAGTTGGCACAACCTAGAGGATGTAGTTTACTTGTTGGAGCTCAAACGAGAGCCTGTTTAGGGAAGTTTAACCCTGTTTTGCCCAGTGCTAATTGTACATCCCTAGGCAAGGCACTTCTTATCTCAGTTTTACAGACAAGAAAGGTTTTTGCCTGTCTACCCAAAAGGGAGGTTAGGAGGATTAATTTGTTAAAAGCATGAAGATTTAAGCAAAAGCAAAGCATTGCTATTAATGTGTTTGACTCCAGTTGGAGTACAGGATCCTTAACAGAACAAGGTCTTGAAAACTCAAGGCATATGCAATTTAGCATTGCAGATCTAATCACAAAAACTCTTGCGGTCGCATTTGAGAGGTTTAAGACTTTACCACTTCTTGGATTTGGTTACCACCTTTGGACAGTGTTGCTTTAACTCCTAGTCCACCTATGGTGACTAGAGAACTGGTAATTTTAAGCTTCCCTAGAAAGTGGGTCAAGCTATTTTACTGTATCCCCCCACCCCAAGTGATGAGTATTCATGTATTCACGGATTCATTCTTTCATTTGTTTATTCAGTTTCAGCCAGGGAGCTGCTACCCTGGAGTCAGAGAGCAATTTCTTGAGGTGTTTGAATTACTCTGCAGCAGTAAGTCTGACTGCTTTCTGTTACTATTTACTTCATTTTGTTTAAAGGATACAGCCCATCCAATGTTGAACAGGGAAAGGTTAAAGGCATTGTCCCACAACACTGTAAACAGTGGTGCCCAGTCTTGCCACAGCTCTTTGAGGTTGCGTGGCTACGGCCATCTGAAGGGAATTACCCCTGTGTAAGAGTCCATCTTTCTCTTTCCTGTCCCACTTCACTGTTGGTGACTAGCAGACTTCTGAATTAAAAACTTTCTTACTTCATTTATTAGGAAGACTAAATTGTGGTAACCCTTAATTCTTTGTTTATATGAACTCTGGTCTGTGGTTTGGTTTTTTCTTTACCACCCTTCCCAAGTGTGCTGCATGAATAGTTTTCTCAGGTTTTTCGTCTGCCCTGGAATTTATCTGTGATTCCACTCTGCCCTCCAATACACTCTTTTTATTCCCTTTCCAGTGCCACCTGACCAGGCTTTTTCCTTTAGCTGGAGTCAGGCACGCACACTTTTAATTCAAGCCAGTCTCAACACGGGCTGGCACAGCTCCATGAACCAGATCTGTCAAGCAGAGTAACCCAAAATAACCCGCAGAGGGTCTGTAAAGAGGTGAGGCTGAGAATAGCAGTGCAAATGATGTACACAAATCTTACTGAGTGTGGGAGCTTGCTCTACGGGAAGGTATCGTTTGCTGTGGGGCTGATGGAAACATAAGACAAATGCATTTATGCGTTTTGCTAGAAAGCAAAGGAACAAGAGGGTATTTTTTGCACTCAAAGCAGTAATGGAATTGACAGACTTGAAAAACAGATCAATTAATTTTTGGCAAGGAGAAAGAAAAGCCACAAAGACCCCAAAATAATTGTGGTTTAAGCCCAGCTGGTAGCTCGCCCACCTTCCTCCCCCTCTCCTGGCAACACGGGGAGGAGAATCGAAAGAATCTCTCAACCCCATGGGTCGAGATAAGTACAGTTTAATAATAATTAAAGTAGAATATACTAATAATAATAGTAATAGTAATAATGAGAAGAGAAATAACAAGGGGAGAGAATATAAAACTAAAAGGGAAAAGGGAGGAGGGAACATAAACCAAAACAATAAACACAAGTGATGCACAATACAATTGCTCAGCACCTGCCGACCGATACCCAGCCCGACCCGAGCAGTGATCAGACCCTTCCGGGTGAC